>NC_079909.1:4752638-4872129 GCF_024868665.1 Triplophysa rosa | reverse complement strand
TCAGAGTGAGTTTGGTCGGATCAGAGTGAGTTTGGTCGGATCAGAGTGAGTTTGGTAAGATCAGAGTGAGTTTGGTCGGATCAGAGTGAGTTTGGCAAGATCAGAGTGAGTTTGGTCAGATCAGAGTGAGTTTGATCAGATCAGAGTGAGTTTGGTCAGAATATGTTAAAATAATGATCAGTTTGATGAGATAAGAGTGAGTTTGGTCCAAATATGTTAAAATAATGATCAGTTTGATCAGATTAGATTGAGTTTGGTTGGATTAGAGTGAGTTTGTTCGGATCAGAGTGAGTTTGGTAAGGTCAGAGTGAGTTTGGTCGGATCAGAGTGAATTTGGTCGGATCAGAGTGAGTTTGGTCAGAGTATGTTAAAATAAAGATCAGTTTGGTGAGCTCAGAGTAAAAATGAAGAGATCAGAGCAGTGAAGGGTGCATGAAGAAATCAGCTGAAGAACGGTGAGAGATCAGTTGGCATATGCAGGTAGTCATGGCACAAATGAGAGATCAGCATGCATATGGGGAGATTAGTGTAAGTAATTATAAGAAAATTGCATGCAACGATCAGTCTGAGAATACAAAGATCAGTGTGGGTGTGGAAGAATCAATTCACACTGCCGCTAATCGGTTTCCTGATTCCTGAATCGTAGCTGCATATTGATCATGTCTTCAGCACGCTGGGACAGAATGTTGTATGCGAGTCTTTGATTACTTTCAATAGACCATATGGCATTGCTTACACTGCTCCAAAGAACAGCCACTATTCCACAAGAGAGATAAAGAATCATAATACACTTAATTTGAAAGGTCCTTCAAGAGTTGTCAAGCGTGCACATATTTACGCCTATCGTGCGATTCCAGAAAATTATTTAAGTCTTGAAATCAGGGCAATAATATGTCACTTAATGCCCAAACGTTCGTAGAGCCGATCGCAAAATACGTGAGGCGCGGTGCTGAATGAGAGCTAGAGAGAGCCGTGGATGAAATGCTTCCGAGCTGAGTGATGGTAAGGAAATGCAGCCGGGCTCCAGGGACCCTCTGCAAGACTTCATGATGGTTTGGGCTCCCAGTCACCTGAGCTTGGCTTCTGTCTGATACTAGAGAACTCTGCTGACAAGCAGTCACTCAGAGGTGCAACCAAGCCTTTCAACAGCTGCCCGACGGCAAACCATAGAGAGAATAATCAGCCCGAAAGGGCCCCAATGCTTTTGTCAATATAGCAATTATTGTAACTCAATACGGACGTGAGTTTAATAATGGCTTCATTGCTAATTGTGGCTGGCTGAAGTTTTCTGGAAAAGAACGAGGGAAACGGCTTTCATAGGATTTCTGAAAAATTAGTTGAATCATTTGCGGGCTTTCTGCTTCCTGGCATGTATAGGGAGCTGTTTCTGACAGAAATGAAAATCCTCTGAAATATGTACAGTGTCAAAGGAGTGACATTTCTTGGCTCCCGGCTTCACGTACAGCAGTTTCACATATCTGCAATATGACATTCTTTGGAAATACTATAGCAATGGTGCTCTACGTCAAACACACGGGCGAATCTGTGAGAGCTAATTTATTCTGCGGACGCTCGGGCGAGAGGGAATGACAATATGTTCCCTCAGATTTCTTTTATTAACGTTGATAGCATTTCAGATTTCTATGAAACCCTGAAAAACCACCAGCGCAGCAATAGGTTTACCGGTTCGGGCGAAACTGCGGGACTGGAGAGTGATGAGATTGGTTGTGTCGTCCGCCGCGTCCATTTCCTGACTTCGTTACCAATTGTAAACTAATTTATTCCCAGTAAGATAACTGCTGACTGCGTGTGCTATTGAAACTAGTTTTTTCATTTACCTTATGCACAAAAGAATCTGCGCGGACTTCAGTTTTAAAGGTTGTCTAACATCTTCTGAAGGGCTGGCAAACACCTCCTCGTGTAGAAATCCGTACTATGAAACTATGACACATCCAAAACCCAATTCCAACAAATCCCACTCAAGTAAACGAACTAGAAAATAGCTTCTTACTAAGTGCAAGCCAAATGCAGCAAAATTACTGAATGTAAGGTTACATTAAGTGCATTTCTGAGTGATAAAATATACAGTTCGTCACGCTGAATGAGAAGTGAACGCGTACTGTTTTTCGGTACCGTGTAATGGGCTAACAAAGTTTGACTGGGACTCGGGCTCGGGCTCAGACGTGATTGGAGGATTCTTTCTGTGGCGAAAAGGAGTCGGCCACCTCATAACGCTGTTTGGGATTTTGTTGACAGGGATGTCTCTCGCTCTTTCAGGCCATTGTATTGCCAAAGACACTCTGCAGTGGTAAATTAACATTAAAATCAACCCCAGCGAGGGCAGACTCCACAGTGCACTCGGCTCTCCCAATAATCCAATATATTCCAATGGAGTCGCTCTGCAGCTGTGAAGTCCAAGCAGCAGGGATGTCTTTCATGGAAGAAATGAAGGTCTGTGTGATTTGGAGCTTTGAGGCGTACAGAGGTCATACTCTTTTGCTGTAGTTATATCCTCTGGCTGTGTGTACAACTGTCCTCTGGTAGGTGGCAAATCTTCAAATGAGTCAAAGGTCACAGAGCCTTCTCACTGCAAATGTTTTTTCTCTTTGTTAACGGTTTAAATAAATCTCTGCTCTGGTTCCCGCAGACAACCGAAGGACGGCGGTTTCAGTACTCGCTGATATATGGTGACACAGCGCGCATCGTTTTTATGCGGACGGCCATTTTATTTGTACTTTTGTTGTAATCGTAACGGCACTTTCATGAGATTGGTTGTGTCGAATAAATATAATGATATTCCAAGCATTTGGACAAAATCTTAATTTTAATACATTTTAAACTTTGATGCATAGCTCGTCCAGCGCTGTTTGTGTTAAAGAGATGAATTATATCTCAAATTGTGCAGCTTGTTGAGAAGAGGTGTGCTATTACTCTTCTAAGCAAACAGTTTTATGATTTTTGCCTGCTGGGCAAAGAAATCTCATAGACTTACATTGTGAAGGGACCCATATCTAGAGACCGTAATAGCTTAGATATTTGGGGGTGGGCTTTGTTGCTTTGGCCAGTAGGCAACCAACCAGAACACCCTAGAAACTGCATAGCAACACCCTGGTAACCAGTCATTTTCCATCAGCAAGCATCACTCACAATAAATGTCTTAAAATGATTTGGCCTCAACCACTTAAAGGGATAGTTCACCCAAAAAATGTATTCTGTCATCATTTACTCACCCTCAAGTTGTTCCAAATCTGTATAAATTACTTTGTTGCGATTTTAAGTTCTGGGATATCATTGATAACCATAGTAGGAACAATTTTAATGGAAGTCAAAGGTGCCACAGAACTGTTTGCTTTCCTACATTCTTCAAAATATATTAGTTTGTGTTCAACTGAACAAAAACAACATGCGTACATTTTTTTCTGCTATGGTAGTAAATGATGTCCCTGAACTGAAACGTGCTTACTTTTTCCAAATAATCTTTCTTTGTGTTCAGCAAAACAATAAGATTTGGAACAATTTGAGGGGGTGTAAATTATGACAGAATATTTATTTTTGGGTGAACTGTCCCTTCAACATAAAGACTTCAAACTTTGTTCCGTGGAAATTTCAGCTTTTGTAAAGTTGTGGAAAGTTTTAAATGTATTGAATGTCCCTATTTTAAACGAAAAAGTGTTACATTTGAAAGAGAAGCAGTCTTTATCGTTTTAAAGTTATTATCAGCATCCCTTTCTTGCTTTAACTGTATTTGGGTTTATGCAATTTCCATTCTATTACCTGAAACTTTAGTGCTATTGTTTTGCAGCTGTGCATGCAATGATATTTCAGTAAGGAAATGCAAATGTAGTTAAATGCATTGTATTGAAACTCTTATATATTCAATATTTCATGTCTAATACAAACAGGCACAAAGAAAGCAGCTTACACTTGATTCAAACCAGACTGCATTTGCATGAACTTGGGTTAACCAAACCTAACCAGACTCCAAAAAAATAAAAATCAGGCCTTTGTTTTGAACCATTCTGAATTCAGTCAAATTCACTAAAGCAGTTCATCCCTAAAATATAAAGTGTTTATATAAATTGTATGAAAATCACAGATACCCACCAAAATATTGACTCCGGGACAGCAAAATTGATCTTACAGAGTTAAGTCTTTTTATCTGAAGCTATTTTGAATAATATCCAGACCATCCAGTTGTCAATCACAGAACACTGTTATGTGAATAAGTCCTTTTAAATCAACTAATTGCATTAGTGGACGAAAATAGGAAATGAAATTCACTGTCCCACGAGCTTCTTAGGGTTACGTTGTTGTTAGGGAGTTAAGATGAGTTTAAACATTCATTTCATTCAATTTATGCATAACTGAGCACTCAAGGAATACATTTAGAACAATAATGTTTTATGGAAATAAGCTGTATGTGTTCAAAAAGTTTTATAATTATCATCTTTTATATGAGAAGTTCTCTTTAAACGAATGGAATTAATCAAGGGTACACAGCTGGACAGGGGATTGCGCATTTACAATTATGTATGATTATAAAACATTTTCCATCTTCTCTCAATTAAACATTGAGGCAATTATTTCTGAAGATTATTGACCTCAGAGGAGACCTGTAAGTGTCACATTTGCTTTTGACGACTAGCTTTCTTGAACTGGTCTCATGTTAATTTACAACAAAAGGAACTGACCATGTTACAAACAGGACATAGCACAGAGATTTTTTTTATTGTAAATATGTATTTAGTTTGTTTATTAATTAATTAATTATACTTATAAGTATACCTAATTAATAATACTTAGTTAAGAATACTTTCAGTATTTACTTTTAATGTTTGTTTGTTTGTTTGTTTGTTTGTTTGTTTGTTTGTTTGTTTGTTACAACAAAATATGTGTGTAACAAAAATTGGTTGGAGTCCGTTTAAGGTCCAATTCTGATATTTATAAAATAAAATAATATTTTGTTTATTTTGTATTTTAATAGATGTTTTTTATAAGATATTGGACTATATAAAATGCATGAATGTTACAGATTTATTAAAGTACTTTATTTAAGTAACAAATTACTATAAAAATGATAATTGTCTATATATATATACAGTATATATCAGGGATGTAACAATATCAAAATCTCACTGTACGGTAATACCTCGGTATAAATTCCACTGTACTGTATTTGATGCTATATTTAGAATGACTAATGATGACTTGGAAACGTGCCATAAGCATCCTCTTTTCTTTATCTTCTAATCATAACTGTTGCTTAGAGATATGAGTTATAGTGTGAAATGGGTCAATTGACCTAAAAATCCCTTTTATAAAATAAAATAATTGCATCAGATGGACCTTGCCAAAGGTAACATCTATTATTTCTTCTAAAATTCTTCAAGTTATGCCCGGAAGACCTATCGTTTCATACAGTCATGTGACCATGATAATATTGAGACAATTTTGCTATTGCGATAACACGATATCGATAATATTGTTACATCCCTAATATATATACTGTATATATATATATTGTATTATGCGCCTTCACCCTCTGGGGCAGAAACTGGCTTCAGTTCATTGCCAATTAAATGTATGTTTTAATCTAATGGTGTATGGTGGGCCTACAATAATAAATATTCAGAACAAAAGCAAGTAAGTATATTATTAAATAAATTAAGTTCATTTAGAGTTTCCATTGCATGGTTCTGGGACATTTCGGTCTATATTAATTCTAAAGATGAAATCTCGATTGTATAAACTTCAGATAATTATACAGTTTGGATAAGACGCAAAGTCACTCCCAGCTTCCTAATGGGTTAGGGACAACGTTATTGCAGAATGTGGTTTTTGGCCTCTTGTGTAAATAGTATGAATTGGAGTCTCCGAGGTCATCGTACGGCAGTTGTATATGCTAATGTCTGGGCTATATTAATCTTAACTAGCGGACCTCAGAGAAGGGCCGAGCTGGATGTGCCTTTACTCCACATCTGTTTCTACTTGCCTGTGGACGTCTTCGCATGAAGCCCTCCAGTTCAGATGTAACACTGACTTTAAATTACAGTGACCTTAATAACAGTTGCTAAACCATTCAGCACTAGTTAGATTTGTTTCACAGATATTTGTTTTAGCAGATATCGTGTTTCTGAGCGAGCGAGAGAGAGAGGGTTCGAGAGCAAATACAAAATCACAGTGTAATATAGTGACGAAGCTGTTGAAGGTTGTGTTAGCGTTACATGTGGGAGACTGGCATTTGTTTGTGAGTCGTCCTTTTTACAGGTCAGTTATTTGACATTTGTGTAATCCAGAAAGCTATGTGCTCATAAAGGATGTAGAATGTGAACTTCTTTTGAGGCCTGGGAGGTTTTTTTACTGTCTCTGCTGAGTAAACAGTGAAATTAGGAATGCGATGAGATGTTCGGGGGTGAGGACTTGACAGCAGTCTGAATGGATTGGACTGCTTTATTAAAAATATTTTTCTGCACTCTTTTTTCCCTTTTTTGGTGTGTTTTTTTTACATTTCTACCAAATATAGTTGATCTCTCCATTTGTGTCTAAGGGAAAAAAATAGATAAAAATTGATTGTTGCGATTTTTCTTTTCTTTCGTACAGTTTAATATTTTCATGTTTTAGCATAAATCTTTTGAAAGCAAATAAAGGAGACAAAAACACGACACAGTAACCTAACACACAAAAAAAGATTGCTCGAGTGTAAAATAAATAAATGGATATGAAATTGCTGTTTCAAAATAATAAAATATTGAGAATAGAGTAAAATACATAAACAAATATATAAAAAAATCATAAGCGTACTATTACATATCTAAAGACATTCCATAGACTTATATTTTTTATACAAAGCTTATGCATACTATAACCATACCCTTCTCTGTATTGTTGAGGATTGAGACCTTTTAGAAAACAGTTAAACTGTTTTTTCAAAAAAGGAAAATTCTGTCATCGTTACTCACCTTTGAGTCTGTGTCAATATGTGTAAATTTCTTTGTTCTGATGAACACAGAGAAAGATATTTGGAAGAATGCTTTTAACAGTTCTTGGCCACATTTGACTACCATAGTAGGAAAAATTACAATGGTTGTCAAAAGTGCCCCAGAACTGTTTGCTGTCCTACATTCTTCAAAATATCTTCTTTTGTGTTCAACAGAACAAAGAAATTTATACATATTTGAAACAACTCGAAGGTGAGTAAATGAGGACAGAATTTTCATTTTTGGGTGAAGTATCCCTTTAAATAAAAATGGAGGAACAAATGCTAAAATAATTGATAAAGTTTAGGAGAAAGTGAACTGTCGACATATGACGTCCTGTGAGTGGAGAGTAGTTGCTTTCTGCCGGTGCTCAGAATGTGAAATGAAGCACAATACTCAGTGTGACTGACAGCCACATTTACACCAGCAGCCCCTCATGTTTACTGCAATAAAATCAGTCCGGGGATGAAAAATCTGCTTCCCATATACAAAAATGTATAAACCATAGATTACAAAAACATGGAAATGTTTTTGAAGAAATGAAAAATGACACACATACAGACCAATGTAAATAAAACATGACAATATGTGTGGGTTGTTTTTATTTTTTCTTGGGAATGTTTGTATTTATTTATTTTTGCAGAGATTTTTTATTTGCCCCAGCAACGTCAGAGAAACCAGGACCACATCCTGATAATAATGTTTAGAATATTGTTACACAGCTTATACCTGCACACTAATCCTTATTTGTGCTACAATCCTCTAGGATGTTGAAAGCATCTTTATCAGCTTAAATCAACCTGATTTCGATCTGAACAGATGAAATGTTGTTTTCATTATGTCAATCCTATTAGAAAACATCACAGTTCAGCTCAAATCATACTGATGCAAAATTGAAAAATTGTATGTCAGAAGTACAGATGTCCTTTATTTTACATTTATTTCTTGTATCTGCACTGTACACAGAGGGATAACCTTTTTCCTCATTTTAATATTATTATTATTATTGTAAGTTATTATTATTAGTAGTAGTAGTAGTAGTAGTAGTAGTAATGGTGGTGGTGTTGGCGGTAGTAGGAGTGTTGTTGTTGTTTGCAGCAGCAGCCAGGCAAATATTTCAAGATTCTCTGTTTTTTTAAGTGTATCTATGTATATCTATTTTTAAGACAGGAGAAGCTCTTTCTATAGATTTTGTTGATGAATGCATTTTCCTTTTTTTGTAGTCTATTGATTCCTTTAAACTGCACGTTCATTTTCCTTATTTTCCATCGCAATACATATAATATTAATAGCAAAGCACAAGCATTTAGTTTTCTTTTTGTGGAGACACTACACTTCAGCATAATTAGATTAAAGCGGTGGTTTGTAACAGAAACTGTGTGCTTCTTGTGCGTGCATGCGCTCCAGCTCCATTGACTGCAAGAATGCAACACACATGTGGTTTTACTTGGGCAAAACTAATGCATAAACATCAGAAAAATATCAGGATGACCTTTCCCACATCTGTTTTCTCTTTTGTTCCCCAAAATGTATCTATTACTATGTAAAGTTATGCATATGAAAATATAAGTGCGCGCTGTTACGCGGTAAGCTTCACCTGCTCCATGAGTGAACTGGAGAAATGTGCCCTGCTGTATTTGACTGAAATATCTCTGGAGGGCTTTATTAAAGCCAGGTGTGGAGTGGAGGGTTTTCGTGTATTTTTTTCTCCCGATCATATCCGAGAGAAAGTCCAACTGCGCGTTTCTCCTTTTCAACTCATCCCTTTACTGTGCGTTGCGTTTCAGGGTCATATGCGCGTTCATTCATTGAAAATTGCTCGGTGCCTTTTGTTCTGAGGATTATCGGCACGGTTGCAACAGTCATTCTTTCTGGTCGAGGCCAAGTTGAGGAGAAAAAGAAAATCTGCGCTTCTCTGCCTTTTCTTTTTGACGCGAGCTTGAATTACAGTGAGCAGATATCTGCAGTCATTGGCTGAGAGGCCGGCCTGCCCACAGCATGGGGGATTGACTCTGTCTTCACTCCGTCCCAATAAGGGCCATGTAGCAGTTCAAATCCAATGGAAAATGGCCAAAAGTGGTATACACTAAATAAATAATCCGATTTAAAGCTCTGCGTAATCGTCTTCCGCAACAGCCTTTGCTTAGGTCGGACTGATGATAATATGTTTACGTGATTATTTTCTCCGTGACTCCGGATCCGTTTTATCTCCGGCTCCGGGTTTTCCGCGCAGCCGCTTTCTCGTAGCTCAGCTCAGCGCGCACGGAGCCGCGGGCCGCTCTCTCTCCGGCTGGAGCGGAACTCAGCAAACCCAGCGTAGACGCGCACGGGACTGAGATAAATCAAGAGGACTGCATTTGTGCATTTGTTCTTTCTTGCTTTGTTTTCGCTTGGTCTTTTTTTTACCCAGCTGCCTTGCGCACAGGCCGCGTCCCCTCTTTCTCCTCCAGCAGGACGGACGGACTCTCTCTCTCTCTCTCTCTCTCTCTCTATCCCCGCATCCCTTCATCCCGGCGCGTTGGAGAGCAGAAGTGCGCGCTCGTCTGCGGGAATGTGACCGCTCGCTCTCAGATAAAGGCTCAGACGCGTCCCGTATGAGCGGAGCATGTGTGCGGCGTGCGCCGAGACGCGCTGCTCCCTAGCTTCTTCTAATTAAAGTTTTCATCTGATTTTTGTTCAACCTTTATCCGTTCACTCACAAAAGGTAAGATGCTTTTTGTTGTTAACGATCATAATGCGCGTTTATACTTGTAAATCCTGTTGCTCTGAAGTGGGTGATTTATTAAGTCTGGGATGGTTACGCTCAAACTTTTTTACGCGAAAGATTAACGAGTGATAAATTACGAGAGTCATGTCATTTCATGCATGTTTGCAAAATGATATTGTTGATAGACTGCAGATATTGTGCGCATGTGTGTTTCTTTAAATATTCACATTTTTATATCGATGATTGTCTTTCAGGCATGAATGAAATTGTACGTTCAGGCATTTCCCTTCGATTTTCCCAGTCAGAAAAATATTAGAAGAGTTAGATTTCAGCTAAATGAGTCCAAAAGAACAAAACTGCTCTGTTCAGAGTAATTAAAATGATGGAAAGGGGGACCATGGCTAATTGAGAAATGGTTAATCAAAACACAACCAGATGTGGATTGATTTGGTCGGCTGCCATTTCTCTCTTTGTCTTGCACTCTTTCTCTCTCTCCTTCACTCTCTTTGAATGGAAACTATTAGTGTGGGAAGGGGGGGATCTGGGGTCTTCAAATAAATCCCATCGAGATATTTCATTCCATTGGAAATTCTTTAAAGGTGTTGTTGAAGTCTGCACACTTGAATTTATTGTCCGTGCCTTTTGCTTCTTATAACAAGCGTGCGGTGACCTACATCAACTGTTGAACTCACTAAAGCTTGACTTGGGCTGTTAAATTGAGGTCTTGTGTCTATAATTAAAAGCAATTTCGGTCTCCTTTTGCTCGTTTTTAACTCCTCAGGATGATTAATGTGAAAAGAATGGCTCAGGGTGCACAGCAGTGATGGAGAGCTAACTGGGGAACCGAAAGAACCCAGCGCTGTTTAAATTGTCTGAACTTGACTTTTTCTAAATCTAATGATGGACACTTGTGAGCAGTCGCTGTAAAATTAGATCCTTTAACCCCACATTCATAATTAATCCGCGCCCGGGCCTCCCGTGCCAACACAGAGACAAACGCAATCCGGTCTGTGTCACTTCTTTGCCCGAACACACTCCGATCTGCTCTGGAACAAGCATCACACTGGAGTATAAAGAAATCGAGCTTGCTTTACATGCACTGCAAGTTATGTTGTAATTACATATGTGTAATAATGTAATTAGCGTGTAATAACGTGTGACAATGATAATTACCCTTTTTCATTGTTATTACTGTAGTAATGAACTATAATAGCATTTAAAGGACACTTGTAACATAAAGTGTTGCCAAAACATTGCACAAGTCATGCTTGTTTTTAGATCAGTGTGGCACGTTAAAAAAGCGTCAGTGTGTGTGTTCGGTGTTGTTTGAAATGTGGTGCATGACGTGAGAGAGCCCCCAAAAAAACCACACTGAGTTGCCTGAATCAAAATCGTGCTTGATTTCGGGACAGTGTGGCGCTAAAGGTGCAGCTGATATTGCCGGGAATTGGAGTGTTTTGTAAGTCTGAATTTATGATTATGTCTAGTGTAACATATTTTGATTTAAAAAAACTGAAATAGAATCATGGCTTTAAAAATACAATTCTGCACTTTTTATTGGGTAAACCTACAAAATATTGAAGGTAACACGTATGGTTTTGTATTGAGTAACAATATCTCATATTTAAGAGTTTTTGCATGCAGTGGTTTGCGGTCTGGTTTGGTACATATCACTGTCCGTGCTTTAAATAGACACTCTCCGACCCAAAAATGTTTTGATTTTCTATAAGTGTGAATGAACTCTGTTTGAAGCCGTTCCATTAGCATTTCAAAGTGGCGTGAGCTCTGTCTGAGCCCTGTGCTCTATTAGCTTCAGTACAGGCCCTGAGATCAGGAGGGATGAGAGGGGACCAGGGCTTGTACTTCATTTCTCTCCGTCTTTGTGTTTGCGTGTGAAAACACTATCCCATCCCTTTCATTTTAAAGGTATATTTTCCTTGGCTTTGTTTCTTTCTTGTTCATCTCCTCATGCATCTGAGAAATGAAAACAGCCAAACACGAGTGAGATTATGAGGTCCACCAGAGAACTTGCCTAGGTATTTTCAGTCTGGGGGGGAAATTGTGTTTTTCTGCATTCGCGGCAACGTGGAGATGAAAGAAACACCTACACGTAAATTTTGCACGCGAGTGTTTGGTGTTGTGTTTGTGAGAGTTTGTCTGTTGTAACCCCACAACTTAGACATTTTACAGCGTGAATATTCTTAATTCGCTTAGTCTACATAGTGCAGACATTATCTACTAAATATTTTTTGGATTGGTTGGAAATTTTTGTGTAAATGTCAAATTTTTGTGTTTTTAAGATTCATTTAGGGTTCTGGACTGTTCTTTGTCGTCTGCCTTTGTTTTCTATTGATGTGGATATATATTCGCTTTTGTTCTCAGAAAATAATATTAAGAATTTTTTGTATTTTGAAAATGTGATTTGTGGCCCTGTACTCAGATTTAAACGTTATCACCATATGGCGATTACAAGAGACATGTGGAGAGCATTTCACGTTCTGCGTACAGTAATGTGTAAAATACGAGCATTATTTCACCTGACACAAAGACAGAGGGTCCTTAAATCACACTACAGTCCTAAAACATTAACAAGGCAAAGCTTTAAAAAAACACGGAAAGACTTTCATCTGACGAGGAGTGTGTTGTTTTTCTGTGCGTGTGTGTTATGCCATTGACCAGCTATTGTTCTCTGAACATCAGAGCGTTAGAATCACATAATTGGACTTAGTGATCACCAGATCCATCAATCTGTGTCCGTAAACTGCCCCGTCATTTCCAGCTATGCTTTAGAGAACTTAAATAACAAATTCTCATATGCTCTTTGATGTATAAAGGTGGTCAGTTCAGCACGCACGTGTTATTCAGTACATAAGTCATCGCCGTTCCTTTAAAATGGGTGTGCTGGATAATTGGCACTATGCTGCGGTTACCAAGCGAACAAAATAAAACTACTTTCAGTCGTGTAAGAATCTCAAATCAGATTGTTTCTATCCCTGTTTTTGATTCTGTAGTGTTTACAGAGTGTCGTGCTGGGCTGATAAACGCTCGGCAATTTGCGGGAGAATAAACAGCCCTGTAAAAACGTGGAGTTTTATGTAAAGTGCTCACACCGCCTTTGGTGGGTCAAATACCTTTGCGTTTTACGGTGGTTTTTATTTTACGATCGGTAATCAGCAGAAAGCAGGACGCCTTCTCTGCCATTTTGTCAGGCGTTTGTTTCTGCTGGCGAAAGGTTGGTGTGACAGTGGGACGGCAGAGACTTTATACACAGGCTGCCATTTTAATCAGCTACAGGCGGTGGGCAGCGCTGCACACAACACATCGACACACACACCCAATCACTTTCTGTTATTTTTACGTCTCTGCACTTCTAAACAAACAAACAAAAAGGTTCTTTTTATAGTCCGCCACTTAAAATAATATTTACAACACAATCTCAAAATATAACATTCGGTAATTTCAAGGTACAAATAATACTAAGTATCTTTATTTTAATTGTTGTTATTATTTTATTGCATTGTTAGCTAGCATTGTAGTTTGCTGACTTTGTGTTCATAAAAGATTATTGTGGGTTACATTTATTTAGAATTTATCGATGCATGCTTATTTGAATTTTTATTTAAATGAGGACAGCAGAGCGATTTTATTTTCCAGTTCAGAACCGCACACACTTTTTGTTCTGTGTACACGCAGGGGGCATGACTTAGCTATCCCAGCATACATTGCTATTTAGAAAAAATAGAAAAAAATCAATTTCTCCATCACAGAGGAGAATGCAGGGACCCAGGTAAACAGTATCTGTGAACAAACACACACACACACACAGAGAGGGAGAGAGAGAGAAAGAGAGAGAGAGAGAGAGACAGCAGCCGTCTGGTTGCAGAAGGGTTGTGTCTCGGCTGGCTTACAGGGGGACGCTTGAAAGGCCCATTTTCAAGCAGACACACCTGTTATTTGTGAACGCTGAAGAGAGATGTTCAGTGGCTACAGTGTCATTTTCTCTTTCTGTAACTCAGCTGTGAGAAATTCTGGAAATGTCAAAAATTAGGAACACACAAACTTTGGAAGGTTTTTATTTGATTTTCTTTTTTTTTACATTTTTTACTTTCTTTTTTATGCAATTAATAGAAACAATGTTTTATTATTATTAATATTAATCACAACCATTAAAATATTCCTTATATTTATATATATATATTTAAACGTGAGTTTATTTAAAATATTTGAAGAGTTTATTTCCAAAATGAGATAACTTTTTTAAATCATGTTTTTTATTGTGCATTCCAATTAATATCAATCAAACTGCAGTTGGTTTGTTTTGATTTAAGCCATAATAACAAAAAAATACAGCTAATTAACACAATAAAACACAATAAAAACATGATAACATAATAAGAAAAACATGATTTTTGATTTTTTTTAAAACGGAGTTATCTCATGGAAACAAACTCTTCATTTACTACCCCCTATATTTGATATATTTAAAAAATATATAGGCTATATACTGTATTTTTTCCCCTGCATTTCAATTTAAATCCAAGAGACATCAAACTATGAAATAACACAAATGGAAATATGGGAATTATGTCGTTTAAAACAAGTTAAACAAAAGTAAATTCAATTTGCATTGCCTGCTGTGCACACTCTGGACAATCTCTAAACCAATTTCCGAAATTCATGCCCAGGCACGACTTGTATTTAAAGTAAACATGTGTTAGCATTTCATTTGAAAAGTTTATACGATCATAAACATAAAATCAGTCAGGTGTGTTTTGACTGGTAGTACTCATTCCTATCTCAAAAAAGACAAAAATAAGTCATTTCCTGCAGACTCTGCTAATCCTCAGCAAACTAATCTAATCTTATCTGAAATTAAACAGGAAGTGGTATGTTTGAAACATTTTGAGGTCAGAGGTTAGACTGATCATGTGCAGTTCATGTGGTTGTTTATCAAAGCAGTTGCAGTTTGTAATCAGGAGCTTTGTGTTTGTGGATCACCTGACTTCCTGTTGTAGATAACACCTCTTAAAATGATCTCTCCATGTGTTCAACTGGACCAGGTGCTGATGCAGCACATACGCTGATTTAAAATCAATGTGTCAAGCCCGTAACATCAAAAGACTTGATTGTTTAATGAAAGAATATGAAAGAATTCATTTTGAAAAGGTTTGGTGTTCGTATATAGAGAGAGGCCTGTGGGTGTTGAAGCAGAATATTTAGTTATATAACAGTAGAAATAAAAGAAGTTACCTAAAGAAGCTGTTGCTACCTAATGTGACCCTTAAAGGGATAGTAAAGCCAAAAATTCTGTCATCAGTTATTCACTTGTATGTGATTATTTCTTCTGTGGACCACAAACAAAGATATTTTGAGAAATGTCTCAGTGGTTTTGTGTCCATATAATGGAAGTCAATGGGGTCTGTGTCGTTACCAACATTTTCAAAATATCTTCTTTTATGTTCTGCAGAAGAAATACATTTGTAGAGGTTTAGATTGACATAAGCATGAAAGAGTTTTTTTTATTTTGGGGTGAACTATTGCTTTAACAATGACTTAAATTGCGATTTTTTTATATATTGTGAAAACTCGCAACAAAATTCAAAGTTTGCAAGATAAGAGCATATGATGGAACTATTATGTACCTCTTTTGTATTTATTTGTTTAAATCGGAACAAAAGACATTCTGTGTTTGTAATAATAGTGTTTTATACGTATTTAAGATGAAGTCTGGTGACAATAGAGCGTGTCTCAGATGTTTTGGATCTGCAAACAAAAGAGACCACAGGATTCTTCTGTGGTTGACTTGATGCTGACCGCCGAGGGCTGATCTTTGACCTTTTCTTTCCTACTCTTGTACTGATTAAACTGAGGATTTCAAACAGGATACTGTTCATAGATCAGCACTACGGGGTTCTTCCACATCACACTCTTCATTAGAGCTAGATCAATGCTGGTACTGCACTACATTCATCTAAATTCAGATTTGGAGTTATTTAAGGCGTGAGGCCTTTGACACGCCGTTTGCTTAGGCCAGCGCTGCACACCGATTGGATAATCAGTCTGCGACTGACACCCGACAGCTCCGCCCCCACGGCCGTGTTTCGCAAGATGACGCGCAATGAACGAGGAATTTAATTCAGACGAACAGCGAGGTTGCAGAGCCGAGTTAATTACTTGAAGGTACCGTCATTAGTCTTTCCTCTAGTGCTGATGTGCTCAATACAAACAGCATTCAAGTGTCTCTGACAATGCTCACCTGACCGCTCGCCTCAAATCCGGCTTGTCAGCCATGAGGTGTTGTGTGTGCCCATTTAACCCAATGCATCACCCGTGGAGGGCTGAGAAATGACAGCTGTAATATTAACTGCCCGAACAAACCAGATTTATGCGTATAAATCCTTTTTTTTCTGCCATGCCTTACGTATCAGCGTGGGAGTCCAGGGATGGATCGTTCGGGGCAAATCTCCTGCCGAATACGATTTTCATCCTACCTGCAATCTGAGGTGTGCGTGACACCTCATTCCTCGCAGTGAAGAAAGAAACTGCAATTTACTTCATTCGCTTCTTTAATATGTGCTTCTGCTCTTACAGTAAAAGATTTTTCAGTGTACGTTATGACGAAGAAAAAACTCATCTTTCATCGAACTCGGATACCTAAAACACGCGGATTCCCCTCGGCTATTGGTTATTGAGTTGCAAACGCCGCCGTATGTTGACATTAACAAATTAACGCTACGAGAGCCGTTACCTTTGAGGGAATAACTCCAGAATATGGAGAACATGTTTGAACCAAGATAAATAGAGCATTGAGTTGAGATTTGGTCTTGTTTGAAGTGTGATTCCTTATGTGCAGGGTTTTCAACGGAAATGATGCAGAAATGAATGAGATCGGTACATGACACAGCCGTACGTGACTGGAGCAGACGTGTCGTCCCTCGGACTGTAAAGCGCAGGGTTAATCGGCAGATGACATAAGCCGAGTGCTCAAAGTATCACGCTGGCTATAATGACCACAATGCATTTCCAGTCCGAACCGCTTCGGGAAGGGCCACAGGTCTCTGCTTGATACATGCGCCGCATAACGAGTCAAGCTGGATAGTTGCAACAAAAGCAGTGAGATGGAGATTTATTTGATACGCATGGTTTTTGCGTGATCATTTTGCATAACACTAAAGATCAGATTCGCGTTAAAATCCTAACAATTGTTACCCATGAATCACATTTTATGCAAAGGAGTGTTTCAGCCACATGGCGGTTTTGATATCTTTGGTTTGTGGCACCTGCTGAAATGCCTCTGATCGCCAAAAAACTGCGAAGTGTCAAACACTTCCTAATGGCATTTGCATAACTCGCACATGTCTGGTGTGAATTTCGCCACTGTTAACACAAACAGTGGTAAGGTGGCTCGTCTAGCTCCACGCGCCGGAGCCAGGAGAGCTTTAAAACTCGCCACAGATCTCACAGGATTTCTGCTAAAATGTATTCATTCGATTTGTGACTTGATACACGAAATCCTTAGAAACGTCCAAATCTACATCATAACCTTAAATTCAATCATTTTGGGCAAATCTGTGTGACTTTCTGTCTCGTGTGAGATATTTGAAAGAGTGAAAGTGAATGGGGACTGAAGCTGTCGGTCATTTATATTCCGCCTAACATCCCATTTTGTTGCCACATACAAAAGTCGCACATTTGAAACAACAAAGTTGTTAAAGAGTAAATAAAGACAATCCTTTTAACAAAATGATGTGGTCATATACAAAAAAGGTAAGGGAAAGTGACCGAATCAAAGTTATCTAAGCAAAATATAGGGCTCTCTATTGGCTCTATAATTAAAAGGCATATTTCTAACCGCTATTGGCTCCAGTGATGGACGGTGATACTTTATCTCCATTCTCTGAGTCTTTTTGACACACATTACTCTCCAAGCGGAGCGTTATGAGCCCGGGGGCTATGAGCCCCCCCAGCCGAGTGCCCCCCCGCAACACCGCCGCGGCTCCAGCGGTCTTCTTTCTTGTGTCCTGATAAGATCTGCTCACTGTTTGCTTCACCAACCTCCAGCGGTGTGTCTGGTTACTTCACTGCAATTAGGAGAAGAGAAAACATGCCCGGCCGAAGCACAGACGCATCTTTTGTGTGTGCGCGAGTGGGTGCGTGGGCTTTCATTCACAGACTTTAATGCGATTCATACATTGTGTCTCAGAATACATACGGAAAGCAGAACCCTTTTGTTGCGCGGTTGTTTCTCCTGTTGGACTTTCCGTCCGGCGGGCACGTGCGAATCGCAGGTTCCATTGAAGCAATTACCTTTGCTAAAGCCATACTAGGCTTATAATTGGATAATCTTGTATTGCTTTGGCTTAATTCATTCTGTCGGACCAAATGGTTTCCTGTCCTGAATAACATTTTAGGAGCTCAGGTTCATCTTATATTGTGTGCTTTCCTGAAGCGAGCTTCACACACGCTTATGAACGTACCTTATGTGTCCATTTTACAACAGCTTTGCTTCTGGAAGTTCTTTTACTCTTAAAATCAGAAAAAAGACAAAGGTACAAGATTGTGTGCTTTACTGTATACTGTTGTCTTTTAGTATTAAAGAACTTATGAACCTACAGTACATGAATCAGGAATGATAAAATATTGAATATATTAATTATATCAAATTGTATATCAATTATACAAAATAATCAAATAGTGTATGTTGTATTAGTGTACGAGTATTGACTGTTGCAAGTTGTCTTGTTTTTAGGTGAAGATCTGAAATTTGATTCGGGTGTTATGATTGAAGTCAAGATTTTCTGTGAATATTAAGTGGAATTTTGGGCTGTTCCTTCACAAAGTGTTCGTGTTGTTTTAAAATCTGAATATAGGGCACAAATCATTTGGAAAAGTTCTACTCTGCTGTATTTGTTTTTGCCTTACGGACGTGGTCACTATGAGCTTTTGTTGCTTCTAAAAGGCACAACAAAGTTACAAAAATAACAGCATATGGCTTTGGGTAAATAATTACGTTTTAAGAAAAGTTTTTTATAAAATCGAACTCACACTGACTTATCACCTTAACAGAATAATATAAAATCGCTTGCTGTCTAAACCCGTGATAGGCCTGTCTATAAATGTTTATATATTTTCCCTAAAAATCTATTTCTATACAGAGAAAGCAATTGTGATTTTACCCTTCGTCTCTGTTGTAGTGAAATCTGCGATTATAATATCCCTCATGTTTCTAAAGACATACGTGTACAAAGATGATCGCAACATCTACACTTAAATCCCACTTCACCTAAAAATGAACGTTCTGTCATCATTTACTCATCCTCGTGTCATTCCAAACTGTATGACTAAGATATTTTGACTTCTATTGTACGGACACAAAACCAGTGCGTCAAGTCAATGGTTGCCGCCATTGTTTGGTTACCAACATTCTTCAAAATATCTTCTTTTGTGTTCTTCAGATGAACGGAAGTCATACAGGTTTGGACTGACATGAGGAGGAGTAAATGATGGCAGAATTTTCATTTTTGGATGAACTGTTTCTTTAAATGAATGAATCATTTAAAAGAATGATTAGAATACTGTAGGGTCAGCCCTTATTAAAGCTTAACCTAAGTTGTGATCAGAAGGAGCCGTGCCTTGTTATTTTTGACCTCGATGTGAAGCGTGATTCCTGAATTGATCTCTGCTTTCAAGACAGTTGCGCTGTCACCCCCGAGTGTGCTTATGATATCCAGCCCTGGACTCAGATTGTGGAAAATTACACTGAATGGCAGAGATCCTCACAACATAGCAGAGCCGCAAGAAGAGGCGGGGACGAGAGAGAGAGGCCACGAAAGATTTTTCTGTACTTGCAAACCCTTGCTGAGGATGGCAGAAGACAGTTGAAACGCTGGTAATCTATTTATATCAGGAAGAATCCTCAGGACACGGCAGGCTTTGATTTCTGGACAGGTTGTGCATCCGTGGCTGGGAGGTTGTCGCCGTGGACGCGGGTCATTTTTTATGACACCGCTCCCAAAAGCATTCCGGCACCAGCAGCCATTTGAAGATCCATGAAAAGCGGTGGAAAAACTTATATGACAGCAAACCCATCGACATCACATCTTTGGGGCCGTTGCGCTATCGAGTGCAGCCGCCTCCCTGAGCATCCCATCTAATTTCTGAGGGATATTGTTGCTTAGACCATATCAGCGTAGGCTACAGATATGAAATGTAACTGAGGGAAATTTGAAAGACTCGCTCGGCGTTTTATGAACAAAACATCATTCAGCCGAAATGAGCTCGGATGCCGGCGCTTTCCCGCTGGTTTTGAATGTCCATCATTATTTCATACAGTTTGTTGTTATTTTCTGCAGGCGAGAGAGACATTTGCCGCTCGTATTTTAACGTTTTCCTTTGTCGATTCCAATGTCGACCACATAACACCTCTACGCACTGAATTTGTCACAGTCAAACAGTAAATTAACAGAATGAGGCTGAGACGCCTTTATGCGACGGTTTCCAAACCTTTCCTCAGGACATTTCACAAGTGCTTTAGCATAAGGCTTCAGGCCCCCCAGCAAACCACTGTTCCCAATCCCATCATGCATTTATTACACTATAAACAGGAGGAAAATGGAAAGAAAACATGGTATCGTGCTATGTCACACATTATCTGCGTGATGGTTGCCAGGCCAGAGTTGCGCGTGGGCTTGTTAGCATTGATGGAGCGTGAGGCTATGAAGATGCGTTCAGTCAGGCTAATTCAGTCACTCCATGCCGAGTCTGTTTGATTGTGCTGCGCTCTTGTGCCATTTCAGCCTGTGCGACAAACATGACTAGCATATCTGTTGTTTACATTCTCTGATGTTTAAAACAGCTAACTAGCGGTGATTTGGGAGACAAATAGCCCCAAAACCACAAGCCGCAAAAATAACTTAACGGGCGTCTGAGTTTTACAAAAAGGTTTTTAGAAACTGATATATGTAGAATGATGCAAACGATAATGTAGTAAAAAGTGATTTTTTAATTAGTTAGCTTGGATGATAAAACAGTGGCTAATCCGAGGGTAAAAGCTAACCGTGCTAATCTGTGATGTCTGTGTAAGTTTGTTTGATAATATCTTAAACAGCGCCAATGGTTTTGACACAAAAATAAAGTTGACACAAAATAAATAAAAATTAAAGATGAATGTGGCTGAATGCATTATTTACATTTGAACAAATATAGTTATTGTGAATTCGTTTGGCCACTATTTTTGTGTAGTAAAAATCGGATGTTGTGATAGCAACATTTATTTTCTAGCAACTTGTATTTTTTGATAAAAACGTGGTTATTTTTCATAAATTGTACACATTGAAAGCCTACAATTGTAAAACAGACATGCTTGATCTCATACTAATTTTGACTTGAATTCACACAAAAGAAAATAAGAATATTTGTGACCCAGTCTGTGAAATCCAGACCAAAGTCTCAAATTCTAATTATGAAATAACAAGCATCAAAGTTTGATATTAACCATTAGTTTCACTATGAATTCTGTCATTACTCAGACAATGTTTAAGTTATCAAGGTCATATAATGTTCTTTACATTGTGTAGGATGATGTTATTTAGAAAACAGCAAATCACAAAAATACTTTAATGTGACCCAGTCTGTGAAAACACAGCTAGTCATTTTGTTATTTGTTGAAGTATGATTTTAATTAGTATGAAACTATGGTTACATCATGATCATCATTGCATGATTTTTATACCCAACTGTTACAGCCATTTATTAAACAGACCCAACCTTCAGTATCAGTGGCTTTCCGTTGGTGACTTGACCACTACTTGAAGTGTGAATTGGCCTTTTGTACTCTTCATCTGGAATGTGTAGGACTGAAATTTAGACCTTCAGCTTCCTCGAAAAGTTTGAAAAGTGTCAGGGGTCAAACGGGTTCGGTCTCAATCTGGTGCGGGGACAGCTGTGTCTCACTTCCACTGCTGACAGCGTTAGTTAACACATGTAAATGAGGCTAACCATCCTGACACAATCTCTCCTGGCTCTCTTCACTGGAATCTTGAGTCTAAACAGATCAGAATGAGAGATCCCAATCAAATCACCACACAAACAAACTCGAGGCATATGAGAGCCTAGGCATTTGTGGCTCCTGTTTTTGTCAATATTTTGTTCCATTCGGTGGCTGTGAAATCCTTGAAACAGTACGCATTTGCCTTTGAAGGCAATTATTAAAAATGAAAAAAAAAATGTAAATACATTCTTATGTAGGTTGCTAATAACGTATGATGAGACTGACCAATGGCAGTGTTTGAGGAACCTGTCATCATGTATGCAATGTTTTGTAATGCATTTTTGGTAATGTTACTAGCTCAGAAATTTCAACTTTAACAGTCTCTTAACAGTTACAAAATCATTGCAAAGCTTATAAATCTAAGCAGAGCCTTATACATATTAGAACATAGAAAGTTTCCCATGTTTGGTCCGGAATTCAATGTGCAAATCAAAATCCTTTTCGTCATGGCCATATATGTAAAAACATCTAAAACCAAAAATAGATATATTTTAGTGGTTTGGGAGGAATAGTGATGTAATCGGTAAATTATAATCCATATTGTAATAAAACATTTGGAAAAGCAGATGGGACAGTGGAATGTCTTGATGAGCGCCATGCAGGACCACAATTTGTCCCGTTTAACCACAGAAACGGTCGAGTGGAGACCCACGGGCACATTTTGCCAAGCATCCGTCTGTTATGGTGAGCTGGTGTGAGGTGACGGTGAAAACCTAAGCTCACTTCCTTTGCTAACGTTAAACTGTTGACTTTTTCTTTCTCTAACCAAATAAACACGTCAGTCCAGCGCATAAACCCAGATCAAGCCACATGAAGTGGCTTGCTGAAAGACTTTACAGGGTTTATTATTTTGGATTCAATGGACGTTAGCAAAAATAATAAACAAGTGTAATATGTCGTTTATCAGTGGCCAAAAATGTATTTTATTCATCATTTTAGTTTTTCTATTTACTGCTAATTGCTGAAATGACTAAAAACATTTGACGAAGCTAATAATATGTGCAAATGTAATTAGACGAAAGTCCAATTAGAAACAGTAAACTGATGCCGTGGGTTAGAATGAAGCTATTAGTCATATGTCACTGTTTCAATTATTGCCCCTTTGTTACAAAACACCACCCATTTGAGAGCTCATCCAATCATTCTATAGAGAACACAGACTTTTAGACAGGACAAAAATAAAATGATTGAAATCCTAAAGTCTAACAAACAATTAGATGCTTTTTCCAATGCAAATAGATGCTGTCACAGTCTGCCAGAGAAGCACAGAGTCCAGGTGGGACCCACAATGACATGTTTAGAGTTCTGTTGTCCAATGAGCATCAATCTTAGCTCCATTGAAATCAAAGCTACAGATACATGCCACAGGCCCCCAGCGACGCACGGGGGGCTCCATGGGCAGAGTGCCCGCTGACTCGTATGAGACATTTATTTAAAAAAAGACTGATGTGTAAAATCTATACTGTAAAGAAAAACAGAATAGCAGTTTTTATGCTGGTATTGGTTGTACGGCACAATATATTTTGTATGCAAAGCCAGGCGTACATTTGAACTCATTGAAGAGTGAATGGCCTTGGAGTTTTGATCTTGTCTTTGGAAAAAGGTCAATATGGTAGCATCAGGTTTAGCATGAGGCTTTAACTGCTGGTTGCGTTGTCAGGAGAGATTTAGACCTGACGGTTGATTTCTCTCCGGGAGCGAACTCCGCCCTCTTTATCTGCCTGCCGATTTTAAACGATTTACTGTTCTCAGCTTCTTCTCAGCCTCACGACTGCATGCCTGCGGAAATCCGGAAACTTAAAAAATGCATTCACGCCTTTAAGTTTGATTTTTAAAACATTCCGGTTTCAGCCTATGCCGGAGTAAGCGTCTGTAAATATTCATATATAGTCCTGAATCATCTCCGCTAGCGTGTGAACTGTCGCATCTCGACTCATCTCCAAAGTATTTCCTCTCGAAGGAGATCAATCAATCACGCCGCCCAAATCAATCATCGGTTTTCTGTGCCACCCCGCTCCTAATGTCACCCATTCAAGAGGTTCTTTTAATGCCCCTCACTTTATGTTTTGTGTTCCCTTCTGCCATCTTAAAAATTAATCATCCTGTTGAATAATGGCTCACGGTGGTGCTGAATAATTGATGATCTGGTGCTTAATAGAGGGACAGAGGAGGCGTTACGCTCATACAACTGCTCTTGTCTGAGAGACACTGTCTATCTGCACACAGATGTGCTGGATTGTGTGTGTGTGTGTGTGTGTGTGTGTGTGTGTGTGTGTGTGTATGTGTGTGTGTGTGTGAATAAGATGTTGTTCAATAACCAAATGGCAAAGAATGAACCCTATTCACTTTCTTTAAAGGATGGTTCATCCAAAATGAACATTTGCTTATAATTTTAGCTTTTATGTATAGTTCAGATAAAATGAATATTTTTCCACTATTAAAAGTTGTGGTTACATTTATGTTTATTGTGTATTTCATGTACAGTGAACACATTTTTGGGCAAACTATTCCTTTATTACACATTCTTGGTCTTCTTGTGCATGATTCATCCGTGGAAAATGTAATCTTTCCAAATGTGATTGTGCTCCCCCTCAGTAACCTGAAACAACATTTATTTTTCGGCTGATGTCACCAGTCTTTTCAACCACTTGTCATATATAGAGCACTTAGACAGTCAATCAATTTCAATTTTTTTTCATTTATTGTTTTCCATTTATCATTTCTACTTATTTACTCATTTGGTAATGTATTTTTTTACCTCTTAGATGGAAGCAGGAGTATAAATATATAAGAACATATAACACAAAATGATGGAGCATGTTTGGGACCGTCGCTTGTGTACATTCACGCTTACATGCACGCATTTCTGTGCTTCTGCACCGATTTGACAGCAACGGTGCTTTTATCGCTTTTGAGGGAATTAAAAATGCATGCATTTTGTTGAAACTGAGATGCTGAGCCTTGCGAGGTTTTGTCTGGAAGACTGCACAAACCCCATTCTCCCTCTCTCGCCGGATATTTCGTGACCTCTTGCATCGGGCGGCTTTCTTATGGTGCCGTGGAGACAGATGCCGTGCCCCCATTCTCTCCCCTCATACGGGCCCGTCTGATGCAAAGACGCAGTAAGTGCTGCATTTTCCTGCCAATAAAAGTGCCGTGCCGAGTCCCGACTGAAGGGGAAACTCGAAGTGTCAAGGACTTTTTCCGCTGATTGGCAGGTGCTATCCGTGTAAGATACCCGTATAATGGTGGTCCTCGGAATTTTTTCTGACCTTCTTATACGTCTCCCCGTATTAATGTCACTCCATTACCGTTAAAAAGCGGGCACCTCGGGAAAACACGACGGGACCGAATCCTCCTTATCGTGCGCAACCTTAAAGGAGGAATTTGCCGCTATCAGTTAATGGAAATGACGTTTTTTTACATTTCATTTCAGATAATCCACTCCTTGTCCACGAAAACATCAAAATTACTGTTAACAATATGTGAGACCGTATTAAAAGTTACTTACTCATAACTCATAGCAGTCGAGTCCCATTATAATCATCTTTGAGAGACGGCGTGCCATTTTAATAGGATTTCTGATGCGTTCCACACGTTATTACGCCGGTGTGTATGTCATTTACTGCCAGAATTAGAAAGCTGTGTATCGGAATAATGAAGAGAGGTGTAAACTACCCCCTTCCTGTATATGTACGAGGCACTCTGTAATCTCTACTGAAGAGTGTCTATTTCTATAGCAACTTCACCAGAATTCAAGCAGCCAGTTTTAAAAGCTTTGCTTTATAGAAATTCAGTAGCGCTTTGGTTTTGCCTTTTACTGGACGTGTTCCTTTCACTTGCTCATGTGGTGAATTGATATGCAAAATGCGATTCCTTTGATTGATGAATCTTTATGAGAGAAAGATGAAAAGAATCTGAAAAGAAGTTAAAAGGATTGGCGTTTGATTCACAGGCAGTATTTTCTCAGCACTTAGATTGTCATATACGGCTTAATATTGTATCTACATGCTTTCATTTGTGCAGTTTTGTTTGTTGCCACGTTTGTATAATCGTGTATCTTTTTTTCAGATCTTTTTTGGAAGCTAAATGGCCAGTTAAACTAATATCTTTGCAATAGGGGTTGGTTGTAAACTGACTCGGTTTACAAGGGTTAAATGGACCCGCCTTTGAAATAATGCACTAAAATGCCATTAAAAACAGCGGAAGTCCCTCTGAACAGAGCAAGACGGCTATCTGATTCGATTTGGATTTGCTTACCACGTCCATGTAGATTTGGTTTGCAAGATCATGGCATGTCTTCCCAGCCGTTACTTTGCAGAAGCGTTTGGAGGGTCTTTAGTTCTTTGTTCGTGAGTCTTTGACAGTGATATTCTCATTTATTTATTTACTTATTTTTTATTTATTTATTTTTAGGTAACACTGGTATAGTTTTTCAAGGGCACCTTTATGAGGGCATTAGGTTTTCAAACATATCCCATTCACAACACTTTGTTTGGTGAATTTCTCAGTTAAAACATTGCATTAAAATAATAGGAAGTTATGTATTTTTTTAATTATAATTATTGATAATATTTATTTATTTATTCATTCATTCAATCAGTCATTTATATATATATATATATTCATTTATTTATTATTATTATCATCAGCATTATTGTTTTTATATTATTTACAGCAATAATAATCGTACAGTTAATACGCAAATATTGCAATAAACCCAACCTAAACAAAAAGCAAAACTCTAAAGACCTATAACGGAACATTTCTGAAATGCTTTGAAACAGAGGGCATATTTGTGGCTTCAGCATGTCATAGTTTAGCCAAGCCGCGATTAATCTCTCAGCGTGCGTCTACATGACCCAAACGCATCCATCACGTGAAGTCACATCAATACGTTCTCTCGTCGTTCTTTTCGTGCTGCACCAAACCAGCAACGTCCGGATGGCAAAGGTGAAATGCACGACAGCGGATTCAGATGGGCTGCGTTCTGGACGACTCGTGTGGTGTTGTGCATTAAGCGGCCCACCCCTAGACCACTGATCGATTTCCTCTAGCGTTTCTGCCTCAACGGGACACTGTCATCTGATCGCTGACCTGATATTTCAGCAGAGATACAGAAACATCACAAACAAACCCTTCACGGGCAGATTTCCACGATGGTGTGCATTGCTAATGGCATATTGTGAATATTTAGCCTGTCAGTTTGTCTGCTTTGTCGCGGCATGGTGTGTGTGTGCTATTGTGGGAGTGCGTGTCCATGTTTATGAGCCCATTTTTTATACAGTTGTCATATTCTTTGAGCATCAATCTCACGGCTCTTTTTGTAGTTCATTGAAAGCTTGGGGGTTAATTCAGAGGTCAAGCGAGACTTGCAAGCTGTCAATCTCGCATTGTAAAGTTTGTAAACTCCCCCCGCCTCCCTCTGCCTCCCCTCTTGTGCATTATTCCAGCGCCCATCCCTCTGAATGGAAGACTCCTCCTCTTTTCTCCGGTAGGTCTGACTGCCTCTCGGGGGAAAGACAGGCGCATAATTACACATCTGCCCTTTGTTTCTGGGTTTCCACATTAACATCTCAAACTGGCCTTTCAGACCTGATTTGAACGGCTTTCCTCTCGCTCGGAGAACTGGAATGCTCTTCAACAGTTCCTCTTTTATTTCGCTTGAGAAACCCCGAGTGCTGTTGGTCTGTTGGAGCAGATGTACACAGCTGTGAAAAAGCCCTTCGGGTCTGGACCTTCCCATCCATCACAGTCCTTATCCATAGGGAAGAAAAATCACTCCGATGGCTTCTTTAATATCTCAATTGTTTCTTCTAGACAGCAGTGAGATTACACCGAGCGCATATGGAGATCCCGGTAATCGCACATGTCTTCCTCTGGAGTTTCAGAAGAGATCTTAACAGCGTCTCAAACTGTGCACGCGGCTTTTCCAAGTCCACAATATAAGTCGGAGCATATAACTCGAACCTTTTCATCAAACTCTTCCCAACTATCTGAACTGTGCTATTTACATCAGTTTCGCTGTGTTGTTTCGTTTGTACTCCAATTCCTCTGGGATAAAGTGTATATTCGATACAGCACATAACTGAGACCTCCGTTTAGTTTCAAAAGCTTTAGGTACATACACCTGGTTGTTGTTTTCTTTCATAAGCGGCAAATTCAGTCATTCTTTCGTCCTAAAACATCAGCCCGGTTCCCTCCGTAAATCAAAGGACATGCAGGGATCAAACATCGCTGCCTGAATCCTTAGATGAATGCAAGCCGCCCTAATTTGTCATGATTAGAGTTTTTAATTTCATCCGCGAATGCAAAACACAGAACGGCGACAACAGGCCTCCCCGCTGTGTCGTGTCGGCGTTCGTGTAGAGGTATTTGTTTGAAGCACTTAACAGGTGTTGATTGGCGGTCTTTGCCTCAGCTTAGGGAGATAAGGCCTCCCGCGGAGGGGAGAGACCTCGACGTGTTTAATGAGGAGCGCGGGAGTCAGGCGCGCCGCCTTCGGCCGCAACTCCACTTCTGGAGACTGATCAGCATGTTAACCGCTCACAGCGTGAGACGGTGATATGAAAGTACGGAGCTGTTACCGCTGATTTAGTCGAACACCCCTCATCTGTGTTAGGGGATCAACCCTCACCCTTTTATTTATTTTCCTCACAGCTAACCTGCTGTGCACCGCCCCTTCGACGGCTTCAATAGTTTTTTTTACCTTTTACCTCAGCAAAACTCATACAAGCACTCGTACTATAAGGTGAAAGGAAAATTAAGATTCAGAGTTGGTTTGGAATTTTGTTTACTTTGGCGCCGCTATTTTGCTAGTGCTAATGATGTCTTGGTGTAATTTATGTAAAACAGGCTCCCAATGTTTACTTAATCTAATGCTTTCTCACCTCATAAACACACCTAATGGTGGTATATAAAGCTTAAAGGTTGCTCTTATAATGAAATGTGGTTTTATTATTATTATAGTAAAAGTGTTTGGTTTGATTGCCATACTTGTATTACTCCAAATATCATTTACATTTAGTAAATTTCATCCAGAGCGATTCATGCTAAAGATGAACATGAGATGTGCTATACAGTTTCATGCTTAAACAAAGATTACTGCAGTGAGACAATGGTTCATTTAGAGTTTTAATACAAATAAACCCCTAAAACAATGGTGTCTATATTTAAACCATGGTTAAATATTTTTATAGTATATTAATGTTCTACAAAATATGTATTATTAAGTGTACTGTTTATACTAAATGTGAAATGTCAATGTGCAATATTATCACTCCGTCACTTTAGTCAGCAACTGTTTATCTTTTTAGTACTGAAAGGTTTTTTCAGTACTTTTGTATTCATTAAATATTTTCAAAATCCACACACAAACATGAAGGGAGACCGATAGTAATGATTTTTGAAAAGCGTCATGAAAAATGGAGACTTTAAAAAGCTGTAATTCTGCTGCTTTATTTGACAAAATTTCACATATTTAAAAAAAACACAGTGAAAATGTTAAGATTAAAGAAACAGACAGCAAATGTACACATCTGGTGTAAAATAACATGAAAAACATATCATTTTACTTTACAAAAAATGTTATTTCAAGTATTTTTGGCCCCAGTTGCCGGAAATTACAGTTTTTACAGTATTTTTTTTCAATGTACAGTACATACTACTCTCTACTCTAACTTTACATTTTTATGTTTTTTGTCCATTGTTGTGTATTTGTTATATTTGTTCAACACTAAAAGGAGCAGTGGTCAATTTTGTTGTATACAGGGCTATAAAAAACAATATCAGCTTTCAATTTCAATGTAATTTTCATAAGGTTAGCTCAGAAGACATCGTTATCTTTCACCAAAGTTTCAATTTTACCTTTGCTGTTTCTTCTCAAATTCCTTCAAAAGAAACGCACATTCCAGTGCTTTTTAAGCGGCAGACATTGGGAAATGCCTCGTAATGCAATGATGTATTCAAGGGTGGTGAGATATATTTAGTGTATGTTCAACAAACTATGGGGACGCGCACACTGTTTTTAATGGGCTCCTAAGTGGCTCGTTACCGCAGTGACGATGTTTCCCATGAGGCCGTGAGTGTGTTTTATGGGAGACCGGTGGAGGGTGTAAACATGCAGAGAAGGAAAACATTTAAAAGATGAGGTACTGTGTGTGACCGAGTCATCTTCGGCTCTCAGGCGGAGGAGACGTGGCTTTAGTGGACACTCCGAGGGCCAAACAAACCAGTTTCAGGATGCTTGAAGAACAGGTTTGGGGGGAGAGGGTCAGATAAACAGTGGAGACCAGACTTTGAGATAAATGGTTTCTTCTCCACCTTGTTTGTAATGCGGGAGGTGGTGTTTCAGGTCTCAATCACCTTCCGACAGAGGGTTTCCGCTCCCGGGAGTAAATCTGTGTGAATTTGCCGCCCCTTTCTAGCGACAAACAGAAATCCTGAGGTGGGACCTCGGGCGAGAGAAACTGCAGAAGTTTGACAGAGGAAGTCTGCATGCCCGAGGAGGTTTTCATCGACCGCTGAACGTTGACAGTCTGCTGTGGTTTTCTTGCAGGCTTGGAGGTCAATGATGGTTATCTGTGAGAGTGACTTCCCCGGATCGTTGTGACTACAGTGATTTCGACACAAAAATGTGGAAGGCAGTTGGACCGGTCAAAGCTAGGATGGGATGTGCGGAACGGAGGTCTTTGGCTCTCTGCGGCCTGGTGTTCGTCCTGACGGTTGTGCAGAGTTCTGACGGTAAGACATTATTTATGTGAAGTATTTGGACACTTGGAAATGTCATTACATTAGATTTCATTTATACAAAAACTGGTGATGAGGTGACCTTTAGTGGACGTACAGTATCCACCTTATTTTTGGCGTAAATGTGGGCGCCGCCATCGTTGAGCTGTTTGTGTTTAGACTTCCGGTGAGCCACTATAGCTAATGACAGTCGCATTGCCAGTGAGACAAGTGTGCTGTTTTGACTGGCAAGTTAATATTTATTATGGAACCCAAGGGTACAAGCGTAAGGTGTGCAGTTAGGAGGTTGCCATAATAGCCGGTACAAATGCAAAAAATGTCTACAAAACATTTGCTTTGATGATAATACACGCACCAGAGCTGAATCTGGATGCCGCCTATGATCTGCATCCATTATTCATTAGCCTACTGGATTCCCTTTCTCCTGGACAATTGACCTACTTGACTACAATTACTAATAAACTATTACTAACGTTTATTAATAAACGTTAAAAGGCAGGAGTTTACGGGGAGAGTTAGCACAACTAAAACGGTATAGTGGTATAATAATATTAGCAGTAACGTTAGCTAAAATGTAGCTGTTAGCATTTGTACGTATTTATCAGTTAAAAACTTAATAGGCTAAAGCAAACCTACCTGCCAGAGGATCGCAGCTGCATGACTAACAGTTACAGGACTTGCCCTGTCATTACATTACATTTTCATTAATTTAGCAAAAAAAGTTGTGATGGATGCTGCAGCACGGTGGAGACCTGCAGTCTCCGTTCTTACGTTATTAGTTTGACTGCCACTTTGACTGGTAATTCAAATCTGCTTTTAAAAACACGAATTCGTGGTCCGTCATGTACAAATTTCGACAGACTTTCCCACTGTGCATGTAACGTTACTGGTACGTCTGTGCTTGTATGCTTGCGCATCGAAAACCCGTCAACTCCGAGAGAAAATACGAAGTAATTGAATAAATCCTCACAAGATATATCAGGCCACTTCATCCTCCCACCGTGTACGTTAATACATCGCGGGTGTGCAAAAAATATTCATCATAGCTGTTTTAAAAGCGTTTTGAGCGTGCTCTCGCAGCGACACACTTCCATTGTTTTCCACCGGCCGGCTAATAATATGGAAGTCTTAACACAAAACGGAAGTACGTCACGTCGTTTACTTCCACGTTCAAAAATAAGGTGGATATCAACAGAAGTGTTTGACGACCAGGAAGTGTCCAAATGCTTTTTGCCATTTTGATCAGTGTTTGTGTTGTTTTTACGTGAAAAGTTTGGCTTTTCATATTTTTGCAATATCTGTTTGACATCATCAGATTTAGTCCACATTGAGTTTATGGAGTTGAAGTTTCTTTGCTTGTATTCGGTTCGAGGCAGACACCATTTCGGATAGCTGGGATAAATAATGACTGTTTCTTCTCCGACACACACAGCCCGAGGTTCACGGAAAGCCGTGCGCATTAACACTAAGCCCGCCTTATTTTTCTTCCCCGTTAAATTAAAAGAAAGACCACACAGTGTTGCTGCCTCTGTATTTGTCAGAGTTTTCCCTCATCTCATCCGCGTCTGTTTACTCGTATGTCCTGTTCTAACTATAGGCCTAAACCCAACAACTGCTCATTATAAACAATATCCTCAAGTAAACACGCCTCATTACACTCTGTCCCCGCCGTAATATCTTTTTAATGCATTTTTATAATTGAATTAAATGGGTTACTGCCATAGCCATAAATGGCAGGAAGTTTTCGCTTGTGCAGAAACTTGGAAAGATTGATTGCTCGAGGCTTTATTTCCTGTCCCTCTCGTGTATATCCTAGAAACTTCACATCTCATCTTTCTCTGATTTCATTTCGTGGGCCGAACGTTGTCTATAAGTTTGAATGTAGCTCATTTGTATTCTGTGCATCTTCTCCAGCTGCCTTCTTTTTGGTATTTTATGAAGCTGATATGCAAAGCGTTGATAAAATATCGTGGAGCCGTTTTATTGATGGTACGTCTGCCGTCGTATGAAATGTGGCATTGTGCTGTTTTATAAATGAATCAGGCCTATATATGCTGAATGGTATATTAGTCGGAGCCTCTAATGCTTATTTGATAATCCTAGTGATATTTCTGCTTCGCAACAGTGATTCATCTCTCAGGATTTTATGATAAATGTTAAAAGCGCCAACGTTGTCCTAATAGTATGGCTTGGAATGAAAACAGACGATGTTTAATGTGTTCGTTTTTATTAAGTAACACTAAAATGGCCAGTTATATGAATATTTGTAAGAAATTCTTATCTGATTTAGAAAGCATAAGGGTTCTCAAACCCTCAAACTCAGTTTCAATTGGATCATCCAATGGACTGAGTTTAAAGGGACAGTTCACCCCAAAATGAAAGTTCTTCCCCTCATGTATGACTTTCTTCTTTAGAGCACAAAAGAAGATATTTTGAAGCACGTTGATAACCGAACAACATTGAGCCCTATTGACTTCCATTGTGCAAACACAAAAACCACCGAGACGTTTCTCAAAATATCTTCTTTTGTGTTCCACTGAAGAAAGAGTCACATACAGGTTTTGGGTGAGTAAATGATGCCAGAATTTTTCGAATTTTTGGCTGAACTGTCTCTTTAAGACTGGACTTTCTGTTTTGGCGACCAATTTAAGACGGAGGAGCGTGTTCAGGAAACCAATTGTCAATGTTTCTCCTATTTTACATTTTGTTTGACAGTGCTAGCTGTGCAGAAATGGCACACTTCCTGAAAGGACTGCACGCTTAAAGTACACGCTGGCGTACTGTAGTGTGCGTGTCAAGTCTTACTGAGAATATTTCCACAACAAAACATTTCTGGCTTTTGTGCTCAGGATTACTGGCTATGAAAGTCAACAGGACTCTTATTGACTCATTTCTTATTACCATAATGAGGTGCAGGTTTATTGTCTGAAAAATTAACATCATCATTTACCAGCAATTACAGTTTTGCTTTGAACACACTCTCACTGGATTATTTCAGGAGGTGGCTAAGTCGTTTTGAAAGAAACCTTTGCCGCATACGTCTGGCCAATTTGCCGCCAAAGGACTGTGAGTAATACGAGCTGTTCTTTTTTTTTAATTATGGAAAGGACCGAATAATATCCGACTGTGTCGTTCTGCCACGAGCTCATTCAGAACGAATGACGGGGTACCGTGACCCGAACCGCCAGCCGCCCGCCTGTATTCATAAAAACACTTTTAATTCATTTGAGACCAGCTTCCGTGCGACTTTTAGACAGCCAAATCACATATTTTAGCATTAACATCGCTCTCGTCGCTGTAGCCTTTTGACAAAACAGAATTAAAGGTTGAACTTTTGCTTTATGAAGAGCTAACTTTCACCTGCCTCTGTTATTAGCCGAATATATTACCTAGTTTCAGCGTGTGAATAGCTTTTCATGATGTTCTGTCGCTGTGAAAGCCGATTGCAATCTTGACCTGTGATGCTTCCATTTCAACTGTGGTTTTTGCCTCAGAGCTGGAGATTTGGTCAATCTTTCAAGATATTTAAAGGTCACGCCCATTGAATTTCGGATAGTGAACATGATACGCATAAATACTCTAGGTCAAGTGTATGGAAATCCTGGGCCTTGGGTGAATATTCCCATCTTCTGATGAAATACAGTTGATGTGATTATGACTATTTTACACCGGCTTTGCATCCATCAGCTTTCTAAATAAAGTAAGAAAATAATCAAGTAAAGTAGACACACTAGACATATAATATATAACTCTCTGTACCATCCAGTTGGGTTACTTTATATAACCTTAAAAATCATCTTTTCTTCCCTAAATGGGCTTCTTATTTGGACAGCTTCTGTCCCTCATGCCTTCAGACTCCGTCTGAAATGAGCTGTCTTTCTGTCGAAAACGAGCCGTCTTTCTTTCTGTCGGAAATGAGCCATCTGTCTCTCTGACTGAAATGAGCTGTCTGTCTACACTTTAAACACCTCAGTTGAATGTCGGCTGATTAACTGTAAAAATATGTCACACGCACGTCTAGAGTGGCAGATCTATATATATCCGGGCTTGTTTTAGTTCAGAAATGTACGTTTTGTGTATCATATGAAATGAAAGTGTATAATATAACATGGTTTGCTCCAGGGTTGGGTAGACGTCAATGTGAAATCTGTTAAGTTGTTGTTTCCTCCTCTGTTGTAGTGGTCTCTCTCTCTCTCTCTCTCTCTCTCTCTCTCTCTCTCTCTCTCTCTCTCTCTCTCTCTCTCTCTCTCTCTCTCTCTCTCTCTCTCTCTCTCTCTCTCTCTCTCTCTCTCTCTCTCTCTCTCTCTCTCTCTCTCTCTCTCTCTCTCTCTCTCTCTCTCTCTCTCTCTCTCTCTCTCTCTCTCTCTCTCGTCTCTCTCTCTCTCTCTCTCTTCTCCTCTTCTCTCTCTTCTCTTCTTCTCTCTCTTCTCTCTCTCTCTCTCGCTCTCTCTCTCTCTCTCTCTCTCTCTCTCTCTCTCACTCTCTCTCTCTTTCGCTCTCTCTCTCTCTCACTCTCTCTCTCTCTCACTCTCTCTCTCGCTCTCTCTCTCTCGCTCTCTCTCTCTCGCTCTCTCTCTCGCTCTCTCTCGCTCTCTCTCTCGTGTCTTTTCCTCTGTTTCTGGATCGTTTTGCAGTCTCAACTCACACACAGACAGAATCAGAGCGGGTCCTCTTGCTTTCTGTGATTGACAGGGTTGTGCACGTGCCTCCACGTGTGTCAAACGAATATTTTAGGAAGGAAGATGATTTGTGTTGTGATTTTACAGCTATTCTAGCGCTGTTTTGGCTGTTCATTGATTAATCGTGATTAATTGCATCCAGAAGAAAATATACTGTTTAGAATAATATACACTGTGCATTTTTTTATATTATATTAATTTATATAATTATAATACATTTGCAGAAATACATTTATTAAATCGATGTATTGTTTAACACAAGCATATATTTGGCCTTCAGTTTAAAGTTAAAAGTAGAAATTTTAAAAGTTTAAAGTTGGAAGTAAATCCATTTAAATTCTGCTTTGGGCAAATGTGTAGAGGTTGTTCGCACATGACATTCCTAATAATAATAACCCACTTCCGATTATTTGTTTATTTCTGAGCTAATACTAAAACACGAGATTCCTCACAGATTTGGTTCTTTTGCTGAAGGCTCTGGTTAAATGACGTGGATCCTGCTGTGAAAACGTGTCGTTCCCTTTAGAGATGAACAAGTGTGGACAAGCCTTTCGCATGCCTCAAAATCCCATCTGTGCAGTTACACTTTGTAGGGAAACATTTAAACTAGCGAAACTGATTATCTTTGAGTGGCCAAAGCCAATTTCCATCGGCCTCGGTTCTGCGGCTTTGTGTTCATATCGACGCTCCGTCAATATCAATATATCTGAATTCTCTAAACCCGTATTTTGCCTCTCCGAACGCTCCTTTATTAAAGATCACGGATTCAGATCTCGGATTCCTTTTGTTTTATAATACAGACGACACGGCTCTCTTTGTGCCTTTCTTCTCCTCGTCTTCTGTTTTTTGTTTTCCCTCTTACAGGGGTTTTCTATCAGGCCTAGGGATCAGACTTCCCATAATGCCGAGCGGCCGGGGGGTCAATACTCCCGCATTCGTCTTCACCGTCTTTCATCAGCCCTCCTCTCTGATGCGTGCGATAAGAGAGGAGAACAGTGGGTCGGGGGCAGACCGCTCAGCAAGGTGTGTCTGTTGTCCGACGGCCCCCTGCGGCCGAGCTCTTTAAATCCTCATTAGGATTTAACCGGGAGGAGATGCTGGGTTTAATGGATTAAGCCTCTTCACATCTGTCTCATGATTGGTGTTTGTCATGCACGAAATCAGACCGGGACAGTCACGTGTTAGTTATTATGTTATCCGGCTCTTCCCAAGTGGTTTGGTTGATACAAAACATTGACGGTTTGGTATTTGCTAGGGATTTTTGTTTCTTGCAGCTTGTAAAGAGAGAGTGAGCCCGCAAAAGACAGTTTCGGTGTTATAAAGGGGTTTTGGGTTTATGTGGTGTAGGTTGTGATGAGAGAGAATGATTGAAACTCATTCACCTATCGGTTCATTTGCATTGTTTTTCATTCAGCCCTAATAAGGCCATAATAAAGGAGATTAACACACTACAGGACTATTTTGAACAGAACACTATTCATGTGACTGGCTACTTTGCATGAAAGCCAATCGGCTATGTTATAAATGGCATTTTTTCTAGTCACTGAATTTTTTTTATCTGAGATACTTTAGAAATTAAATTGTTTTGACAATGTTTTAAAATGTTCATTTTATAGACATTGGTTATTATGTTACTTTGTTTAACAAATGTTGCAGCTGCACTTTTGTTTGGTTTTGTTTTATTGATTTTTATTTTGGGTTTTATTGATTTTTTAATAGGAAGATTTTTCATAAGTTACCAGCTTTTTGTATTTTGGTTACCAAAATTATTCATTGGTGCCAAAACCGCAGGTGCTGATGTAAATTGCCCAACATATTTTGGTTAGCAATTGTTTTATTTTGAATTCAATTAAACTTTTATTTTCATGTATTTCGTTATTTTATTGTATCTGTATTAAGTGCATCTTTAAAATTCATTTTTTAAATAATAATAAAGGCATCAAATCTCGTAAACAACAGAATGATTACACAGTGACCAAAAATTGTAAAACAAATCAAAATTTTTAACTTTCATTATATTGTCCGCTAAAGTTTATTTTATTTTCTAAACAATATTCTGTTAGTTTGTTGCAGTATGTGCAGCGTTGTAAAAGTCTTGCATGACTGTACTTGAACAGAATAGTTGAACAGGCAAGCTGAAGTTTGAGAGGAGTTTCTCCAGCACTGCTGGCGTTAGCGAGAAATGTGTTTCATTCAGGGGAAGTTTCAGCTGAGAAGACAACTATGGCCAGCTTAAATTGACAGTGATGAAGGCCATCTCGCGTTACAGATTCCAGATTGTTTGCAGGTTGGAGTCAGTGAGGATATGGCCGTTAACCCGCATGAGTCTCTGTGTTGTGTCTGCGGCTCTCGGCTCCCTCTTATCTTGTTTGGTGTCAAGCTGGTTTATGGAGTGATGGCCAGAGCAGCAGGAGCTCGCAGCAGACCTCCCGAATTCAGACCTTCCACCTTATCGCCTTGTTAAAGCGCATCTCAAATCTAACCAGAATTGTGCTATGGAATATTTATGATTTGGCTTTCTGACGTTCGGGAAGGGTTTTCTGTAATGTGGTTGTTTAGGAGATCTTCGGGGGTGATATATCATATTGCTTGGAGATACAGGCCCCCTTCATAACAATCTTTGTGTCACTTGTCTTGTTTTTGTTTCGAGTCTGAAAGACTCGATCAGACTGATGGATGGTGCCGAGAGATGAGGTCGCGGATCTGCTTCGAGACGTTCAAGTCTCCAAACTTCGAAAACAAAGATGAAAAGATGCATCGCTGTTGCTTGTCTTCGCTTTTATTTTGTTTCTTTCCCAAATCTCCCATCATCACTGTTCTAGATGACTAAAATCAAGATGACGGAAATGTAGAGACTAGTGGAAATTAAATAACAATTTGAACAATTAAACACAATGTTGTGATTTATATAAACTACCATTCAGATGTTCCGGGTCAACTCAAATGTTTTTCATAATCTTAAACATCTTTTGTGTCTTAATGTTGAAAATTAGTTTATTTATAAAAATAATTCTGCCAACTTAATTATTTCAATTTTTGAAGCATTTTTTAAAATATTAAATGGATTCCTTGGGCTAGAGAAAGAGGATAAATTGTTATTAAGATCCCAGGATATGAATATCTTTAATTATTTATGTTATATTTTGCTTTTGACATAATTATCAAAGTTATATTCATGTTATTCAATCGTTTTAATGAGTTTACTATTATGTAAAAAAAGTTTATATAAATATAATATAAAAAAAATAAAAGTGAAAAAAACTTAAACTTGTAAATAAATAAATGCCAAATGTGTAAAGCACAGGTTCTGTGGAAAACGTTGGCACTGACATTTTGCTAAACTTAGGTACAAATTACGTATACTGTGTATGATGATATAATTGTAGTTTTAAGGCGAACTGCTCCTTTAACAGCTAAATACCAGTCACGGGTGGCTTCGTCATTAAATAGCTTACGGTTTTAGAAGCGGATACGAGAGCAGCTCACCACCTGGTTTCCTGCTACATAAATTACAACAGTTCTCATTTGTGTGGCCGTCACGGCAGATGTTGCAGTCGTACTTCAGCGGCGAGTGTATCAGTGATGTCATCTGTAAGATCGATGGCAGAAAATGTGCAGCAGATTCTGCTCCTCACAGGGAGGTTTGTTCACGCCGGCCCGGCTAAATGAACTGTGTCCTGTTGTAGTTTAAAAAATGCTCCGTGGCTTAGACACCGGCAAAGAAACATTCCCGAGAACAAGATGAGAGTAAAGGTCAAAGGGTTGCTGTTGTTGAGTCTACATTTCGTGCCGTTGAATTGAGCTTTTTAAACAAAGGGTCCTCCTCGCAGATATTTGGGTCGTTTTACAAAATGGGGCTGTTTTCTTCATTAACGTAAGTGCAAGTAATTGCTTTAATAATGAGTAGCTGATGCCAGCTTTTACTTGTGTTGTTATGGACTTTTCTCTGAACACATCAACACTGTTTTTGGCCTGTTTCCATCTCTTGTTTTCTTTCTAGTCCTTGCTGTGTTTGCAAAAATGTGTTTTTTTTTATGGTGAGAAATGAATGTGGCTGTGTATTTCAACCCTGTTAACATGAACTATTCCTTATTAAAATGATAAAAAGGCTGTTAAAATGGTCATTATAATCCTTTCAAGAATTTAGGTTTGTAGGGACAATTGAAAGTCTCCATTTTATTCTCTAATTTATTTATTTTTGTAGTTTTGTCAGTAGGAAATTGTCATCACTGTTACTACATTAGCATGCTATAGTAGTATCAATCAGATTTTTTTATTAACAGATATCTCAATATTAAATTAACTTTTTTTTAATTGTTGTGATCTTTTTTACAATCTTAAAGAAGCTCTCAACTGGAATGGTACCATTTGATCCTCTTTGTATATACTGTATGTGCAATAATTTATATAGGCTATTTTGTGTGCTATACTTCACTTTATTCACCCGATAGAGCGCACCACAGAGAACTACACACGTACTATTGGATTTTCTCCCCAAACACTTGTGAATGAGTGAGCAAAATGTTTTCCTCAGACAATCTTAAGAGGTTTCTGTCATGTAGACGAGAACCCATTGAAAGAGACAGCTCGAAAGATTTTTGGTTACGATACGTTCCAGCACGGTTCTGTTTTGCTTCATTTAAAGCCCAAAATTGGTGCTCAAATTCCACAGCAGAGTTCAAACCCCCTTTCGGTGTTTTTTTTTTCCTCAAGGAGGCACCTTGAATCTGTTGTGTGTCTCCATGATTGGAACAGCAGCTCCATTGATTTCCTGATCATCACGGTTTCTCCTCTCTAAAAGAAAACCTATTGGACGTGACATTTTAATGTGGAAAACCTCCCCAGTTGACATAAGATTCCACAATTGTATATATACAAAAATGGGACTAATCTGGTGTTTAGTCTTGTATTCATGTGAGATTTCTTTCTACTGTAGCTCCTCGAGCGTTCTGGGCCATCTGTGCCTCGTCTCATGCAGTCGGAGTGACTGACTACATTCTGATATTTTTCAGACAGCCTCAGACACGTTTTCAAACACACTCATTCTTTTCGCCGGACAGCAGCAGGGGCCTGTTATGCGCTGAAGAGTCCAAATGCCTGCGATTTTAAAACAACCCGGCCCAGAAGTTCAACACCTCACATTCATGCACTTAGAATAGTGTTACAAAAGCCAATTCCCATGAACCTTATAAAACAGAGGCATCAAAGAGCTTTCCTGCTCCGTTCACACCGCAAAACCCGAGTTCTCAAAGGGTTTAAGGGAGACCTTGTTTATCAAACAAAAGGAAAGTTTCATTGCTTACTGTTTTTATAACCCAGGAATTTAAATGGAGTTATATGTCAGTTAAGGCTAAAATACAATATAAGACTTTTGCTGAGATTTTCAGTCTGAACTTGTTGCAGAAAGTCTGTTCCAGTCTGCAGATTTGATCAGTTAGTGTGTTTCTATCTGAAACTTTCCAAAAGTCTGCAAGTGTTTTTAAAGTCTTGTAGTGTTTTCCAGCCATTAGATGACAATTGTGTATTAGAATTCATTTGAAAAAATGAGACGATTCGCCACCTTGAAATTATACGGTTCTGCATTTTATCTGCATTTTGAGATATTGAGCTTGATAGATTCCATTGCACTTTGTAAATAAAACCTTTTTGTTTTTGAAATGAATCCCAAAATGTACACGATGTAAAGAAAAAAAAACATCACATGGTGTAAAGTCGTAGAATAAGAGTATGCAAAAACAATGAATTTGTTGTAATTCACAGGTGACGGTTCGTTGACATATGTAAAAGTTTAAAGCTATGAAATTCATGGGAATATCATTGCTCTGCATTTTTTTAATATTTTGGTGTTTGGGCAAATCTGTGAACAATTTGAGCCATTGTTGAATCTTCATTGACAGTACTCATTGCTGTCTTGGAGGAAGAGACTATGAAAGACATCTCATTTATACTTTTCTGTCCTAATCGATTATTTTCCTATCCCTACACAGCAGGTATTCAAAACATTGAATTTTCACGTAATATATCATGTTCCCTAACTTTTAAGACACAAACCAGACTTTAAACTTACACATTACAGTATCATAGTACTCATGTAATGCATCAATCCAACAGGTTAAGTGTTTCGCAGTAGATTGAATCATTCCACCAGGGTGGCTGAACAAACATTATATTTCATAAAGTATATTTTACGTTCTAACAGGGTTAAATATGTGGCAGCTGGCACCGAAAATCAACTGCATGCAATTCCACATCCACAGATGAGACCATCAGAGTTGAGAGAAAACTGCAAAAATACTCAAACAAATAAATAGCATGAACAACAAATGCAATATTTTACTACTGCAATATTTGCATTAATGCTAGTTGATATAAAACAACTGTTCATTGTTTATTACTGTTAGATTGTTGTGCATTAAGCAGATACAGTGTTTCGGTTTTATTATGTATTAGTAAAAGTTGAAATGAGAGTTATGCATTGTTCATTTAGGTCATGATGTAGTTATCTTATTGTAAATTGTGACTAATGTTTATGCATTAGTTAAAATATCTCTTTTTCAGTTACACTTCTCCTCTTTCTAGACATCCAGAGTCACAATTATCACATTCAGCCAGGAACACACACACAAATACTGCACATTATTCTCCTCAATCTTCTTTTGCTTGCTAACATTTATCTATTTATTCATTGTAACCTTGAACGTTTTTTTGAAGGTGTCTCGTATCCGATGGATTTTTGTGTTTAAAAATATCAGCAGTAGATCCCTAACCTCTCTGTGTCTGTTTTAAAAGTACTTTTTGTTTTTAAGTTTCAAGTCTGCCTTTGTCAAATACGTCTTTAGAAAAGTTTTAACCGCATCCAGAGAGATCCGAGTCTATACTAGAGTTTACTGCTTCCGTACTTATTTGTGACATAAAAATAACAGCCGTGTATAAAACACTGTAATTAAAGACATAAAATGCTATAATTATATTGTAGTTGTTAGATTTTTACGTTTATTGAAGAAAACATAAGTGCTGGTTTCTTGCCCATGCAGAATTTACTGATGCTAGGGTGTTGGAGGTTGTTGCTAGGGTGTTGCTATATGGTTGCCAAGGGGACTCTGATTGTTTTTTAGCACCTTGCTATGTGCTTGCTAAAGCGTTGCATAATCCCTCAAGTCTAAACTGTGTATACGACATTCTGGTATTTGAATATGGCTCAGGTCCCTCCTCAAATATATGATTAGGATTAGTAATAGTGATGCTTGCCTGAGCAAACACCACAAATGATTTTACCATTAGCGAGGTTTTATATTTAAGGCATCTGTAAGCCACCATGGGTGCAGAAACTTGTTTTCCCATTTGAATTTGGTCATAATGGGCAAAAACCCAGTCAAGTCTTCAACACATGTGGACTGCAGTGCTAGTCTGATCGGAATAAAACGGTTTATTGGGATGTCAGATGTCACGGATCATTAACAGGGTGTAAAATCATAATTGTTTTTCAGTTCTACATATCTCTGTAAATGTCTACATATCTCCACACTGGGTCTGCGGTTTCATTTGTATTTAAGTCAGAATTCAGCCGCTAAGTACTCATTTTGGTCAGTGGAAACGTTTTAATGCTAGCCGACAGATCCAGAGGTGGAATTATCTCTCGCATATATCTCGCTAATGAATGCTCATTGTGTGTGAACTGAAAACCACATAACACAGGTGTCGTAAGGGCCTTTTTGTTCCAGCGTGTCCTTGCGTTCTAAGGGCCCCTTGAGGGTTTTCACATCTGAAGCGGGTTGCGAAAACCACACGCTGGCGGTGCAGTTGATGCTCCCTCAGTAGACGACTATAAAGGAATGTTTCATGACCTTGATGTGGCCCATTGCGCTTAATTAAGTGTAAAGGTTGATTTACATGTGCGAGCGTCGAGTGTGTCTGTGAAGGAGTCAGCGTGGAGGTTGTCGGGCTAGCTTGCGACACTTAATGACATTGAAAAACAAAGACGTCCCAACGTATAGTCACTCCTTATCTGATAGCTAGACTTGAAAGCCTCTGATGGCGCCTCATTTTTTTTATCGTAAATCATTCGGAGACAGGAATTGTTGTAAGTTGGAGGGTAATCACACCACGTAGGTAATTTTCTCTGTAACTAGCATACAGTATGCTATTTTTTTGGAGGTTGGGGATACATTAATTTCTGTACGTCCATTATGTTGAACGCCACGATGTGCTATTGCGTTATGCTAAGAAGTCGGGGGCTGCACCGTATGTAAATGACAACCAATTCACAGCCAAGTTTTTACAAAAGACTCGTCCTTATAATGCAAGCACCAGCGGGGTATATTTCATACATTTACCCCGAGCTAAATGACATTGTGTTTTTTTAACCAGCATGTACCTATATCAAAGATCCTCCTGATAGCCCTCCTGCTGTTGCTATGGAGGAGAAACATGCAAATGAATTAGGGCAAATAGTGGTGCTGAATACCAATGAGGCCAGAAGCCGAAAGCTGAGCAACGGTTTTATGTATGCTTTTTTCCCTAAACCGCCGAGTGATTCTGCAGTGTCTGATTTCAGTGTACTGTAGTGTGTGCTGAGGCCCAGTGATCCATCAGGGCAATGTGAGTGGCCGGTTACAGTGGCCGTATCACTAAAGTCCCCACTGCTCTCTTTCTTTTTTCTCTATGTGCCTGATAATATCGGGTTTAGAAATTTGCCTTGTTATTAAAGTCATAATGCTGAAATCTAGCCGTGGAATGCTGAAGATATTCGCACGGACCAACGCTGAGGGTTGCTTCCTTAATCACGGCTTACGGGGCTTCAATAAAACGTCCTGTTTCCCCTCGCAAATCACGTTCAGCCCGCGAGCATCTCCCCTGTCGTGGGTATTTGCATTGCCCTGTTGTCGTCCCCCGGTGAGATCTGACTTCTAAAGACAACATACCCTTCTAAAGGATATTGCCGGATTACGGCGAGAGGAAGAGTCGCCTCCACATCGGCGTCTTCGCCTTCTCTAGATTTCTCTAGTATTCGCGCAGGCGGGGGACAAGAAAGCAACAAAAAATTGCCGGTATCAAGCTGCGTCTCCAGTGGCCGCAAGCTGATTCAGGGTATTACGGGTCCCTCTCTTGCTCTAAAACTCCCCCAGTAAGCAACGTCGTCGACCACAAGTGTGTAATAATGCCGGCCGGCTTTGAAATGGCAAGCTCATTTACAAACAGCTGTAGCCATTGACAGGACAAAGCACAGTGCAAAGTACATTAACGGGGCTTGGCAGGCATGATGAGGTCCTTCTCTTGGTTCTCAGTGGGACGGCGTGCAGTGTCGGGCTTGAATAACCATATTAAAACTCTTTGCTGTCAGCCCGGTGGCCGTTCCCGCAAGACCATCAAAGCAGTTTCCCATCTCACCTCAACTTTATTACAAACACAGAAACGGCCACTTTATATTATCCTACACGAGGAGCAAGAGGGACTCTTCCGTGGGCTGTTTTCTTGAGTCCGGTAATATTTCTTTATTAGGTCACACGGTGACATGAGTCATCTGTTTGTCATCTGGCTCCTCGGCGGTCCGAGCGAGGGAGCTTACGGCGGGGCGGATGATTCTGATCTTTATCACTCGGGTTGTGTTCATTAGCCCGCCGCACTGACACTCGCATCCAGGCAGATGGTCACTTTCCGATTGATTTGCCACGTTGGGGAGATTAAAATATTATGGGTCCGAAGAGACCGCCCGCTGCGCTCGTCAAATTAGCATTTTTGCCTGGCTGTTGCTCAGCGAACGGGTCAATGTCACCCCAAAGGTGATGACGGAATTAGAGGAGGATCATGGGAATTGGGCATTGGACGTGACTTACCGTCATGGGGAAAGCTGATCCTGACGCTCCCGCTGAGGATGCTGGGAAGAAAGCCCGGAAGCTTACAAGCATGCTTACAAAAGACATAAAAAAGCGTCAAGCTGTGTGTTTTAAACAAGCGTGTAATCAGATCAAAATCACGATGCTTTTAAAACAAGTTCATAGTGCTCATTTGATGGGGCGCTAGCAGCGGCGCTTTCTCAAGGATTGGACTCAAAAGTCAGCCTTCGGACGTGGTGTAATAAGATGCATCATCGAAACCTCTCTGCCCCGACATCAGACATCATCTTGTGTAATTAAAAACATATGTATCGCTTTACCGCCACGAATCTCGGCGGTACAAAAGCACCTTGTATGCTTAAAAACATTTACAAGGTAACAGAACTCGGCGAGGTTAAATGGGAGGTGTATTCGAGCCGTGATTAAAAGGCTCTCCCAGCAGTGGCACTGAGGAGATCTGGGGAGTCATGTACAGCGGTGCGGCTGATAAGGCCGAGCTCTGAAAGGACTCCATTGTGTGTCGGCGTGGGGCCCGTTCGCCCCGAGTTCAGAGTTGGCTACCTATCTACCTGAAAGGAATTGAAAAGCGACCCTTGTGGTGACTGACCAGAATGACTGATACGTCTCAGGCGGAGATTATAGCGATTATGGCACTGCTGGAGAGGTTGCCATGGCAATGAAATCAAGCATTCTCTTTAATATATTATTTACTGCCTCTGTTTCAGGTCCAAGTCATTTAATCAGGAGAGAGCAGGAGAGCCGTTCGCTTTTAAAAGCATCAGTTCACATACGGGAGCGATAGCCTGTTTTCCTGGCGTCTCGTCGTACTGATGTGAGAAAAGGTTGAACAGGTTGAGCATGAAGTATATATGAAAGCAGGCCGAACAGACGTTTTTTTTTGGATCCCCACAAGAAAGGCGAGTGAGTCAATTTTTTCCGCTGGCTTTTTTGGAAAGCCAAAAGAAACACTAAAATTTCATTTGAATTTCATTGAGAATGTTTATGTTCAGCTTTTATACACATCTCATCCAGAGCTCTACAAATATTTTATGTCCAGAATATTTTGAAATCAAAAATGCATCAGGTTGAAATCACATGACCATTTGTATTTACTACACTTTTTGGTATTTTTACTGTATCAAAACTATTGCGAATATAAAGTAGCTATGCAGTAAAATACAGCAATTCAAACATTACCACCGTGTCTTCCATTGGTCAGACAGACAGACATACAGCATTTACAGATGTTTTGTGTATATTTTAACATAAAAATACACCCTCCCCATTCAAATCATAAATGTATGAACAGTTAATTGACATTTAATTTAAAACCGACAAATGCTTGTCAAAACCATTGCTGTTAAACGGCTGACCATCCCCCTGGTCATGTTACACAAGACTGAGCATGTGAAGGTCGAGTAGTTATTGAGCATCTCTCAAGAAACATTGGGTCCGTGTAATTGAGGGGCAAATGTCTTTCAAATGGACTTTGTACGTCCTGCGGTCTGGCCACGACTGCTTATTGACCCGGACCGGCCAAAAGCAGAGCGGAAATTATTAAAATGCCCAACTTTGAGACAAAAGGAGCAGTGAATCCTCAGCTTTATTGAGATGATAAAGGAAATTAAGCAAGAAATGAGAATCTGCTGTCCAAATCTCCCCATGCGGCACCAATAAGTAGAAAGACTCTCATTCCCTTGAGAAATTTGTATTCAGTTCAGAAACGTTACTGTGTACTAATCTAAATGAGTTTCCTTTCTGACCTGATGTTGTTTGCTACTTCTTAAAGAGTTCATCCAAAAATAAAGATCTGTCATCATTTATTCATCCTCAACCTGTATGTGACTCTGTATGTGAGGATATTTTGAGGAATGTCTCAGTGGTTTTGTGTTCATACAATGGAAGTCAAAAGAGCTCAATGTTGGTTGGTTACCAATGTTCAATAAAATATCTTCTTTTGTGTTCTGTAGAAGAAAGAAAGCCATACAGGTTTGAAATGACATGAGGGTGCATAATTGATCAATGATTTTTGTTAACGAGTGAACTTTCCCTTTAAAAGAGAAAATTGTGTCTTTTCTGTATGGTTTCTAACCACTTTGTAACATGTTTTTAAAAAGGTTATGAGATGTAGTACGAAGTTACTTTTAAAAAGACTACAATTTTACATTTTTACAAGTTCCTGATGCTGTCATAGGTGATCGCCACAATATGTTTAGCGTTTTGCTATGTAGTTGCTAGGGTGTTGTTTTTGGTGGTTGTCAGGGCATCGATAGGCAGTTGCTAGGGTGTTTGGGCGGTTGCTGCTGTAGGTGGTTATTAACAGACCCCGCATCTTTATGTTCTAGCACACAGATTCGACTCTCGTCTTTAATGTAAATCTATTGAATTGGCTTTTTTGCAAGTCTTTTAACTTTTGCAAGTTTCATCAAAAAGTAATAGCACACTTCTCTTCAACAAGCTGCATGATTTGAGCTTTCATTCACGTCTGGTGCACAGTTCTACAGCAGGGGTTGGTGTATATCGTTGTTTCTACATTTTTTGTACAGTAACCTTACACATAAAAGACGTGTTCACGCTGCGTATAGTTCCTCTTGTAGCCACGCTTCTGTCAATTCTCTTGAGTATTCCGCTTGGAAATTAAGCAGGTCGTGAAGGGTAGATTTATCTACCGTGTTTGAATGATCATTGACCTTTAGACTTTATCTGATGGTTTAATAGACTGTTAGTGGGCGTTCGGCTTGCACATCAAGAGTAATGCGTCCTATTTCCTGCACAAAGAATCGCAGCGGTTCATTAGTTAATAACAAAGTAAACACATGATCAATCATAATCATTATAAGCTTATAAAAGACCAGCAGGAACCTTCCTCACAGTCATTTAATATGCGTTACCTTATGCACCTGTTTGCTTGACGTGCCATTTTTAAGTTAATTACATAGAAACGTAAAGTGTTTTTATCCCCTTGTATCTAAAACCGTTCTGTTTGGTAGTCATCCTCTGTATAGATTTGACCTTGTGTCCTGTAATATCAATCCATAACAGTGCGAGTCAGCAGTGACTCGAGGCCCAATCAATTGTCCTGCTTTCAGAGAGCCGGGCTCCAGCCGACAGCACGAAGCAGCTGTGGGCGTTCCAGGGACTCCGGCGAGGAGAACGTGTTTCCAAATGCGATTCCCAGACGCTTGATAAGCGTCGCGCGTTGTAAGTTCAACGTGCCAGGCCGCAGAAACACGTCGAAGTTTCTTATTAACATCCCCTCCACGCCCTCGACATGCTCTGGTTTCCTGCTGCTCTGGTAAAATGAAAGAATGGAGCACGGTCGAGGAGATCAAATCTGCTGCCGTGCGGCGGAACCGCAGCTCAGAGAAATGCAAGAGCCTGGATGAGGTGAACGAGGGTGGGGGAAGGTTGGATTTAGCTGTGCTATTCCTGTTTGGTTGTAGTCGAAAGGGCAGAGTGAGATAATGCGGACCGGTCTGATGGACACCGCCGCAGCCCGATTGATCTGCTCAAACACCGTTGTGACCTCCCGATAGAGTCGCATTAGAGTACAGCGCAATGTAGGCCAGTGGAAAAGGGCCAATGATTTTAAATGTTAAAGCAATCGAGCGAAAAGACCTGTACGGGGCAGAGAGTAAATCAAGATAAAACTTAAACTTAACCTCGTCGTTTATCTCGACTTGAATATCCATGAGCTCTGTTCGGGCTCATTTTAAATGCTATTTTAGCATAAAGCATGATTTTATGATAGCTCACAACGGTTGAGGAATCGACCTTAGTGGTGTTGACTAGCGAGTGTTGTGGTGCTTTAATGCAGTGGTTCTCAAACTTTTTGTTGTAAGGCCCCCTTTGTGTAGAGTGCATCGCTTTGCGGCCCCCTAAATAAAGACTTAGAATCTTGAATTTAACATTTTTATTTAAACAAAAACATATTCGGTTATGCAATGCTGAAACGTCAATTCTTTTGTCTGGTGGTCTTATTTTTTGGATGTTTGATTGCATAAAATCTATGATCAATTTCTATATTTCATAAAATGCCACAAAATCTGTGGCCCCCCTGGATCCATCTCGGGGCCCCCCCCAGGGGCCACGTCCCCCAGTTTGAGAACTACTGGTTTAAGACTGTAGGGGTGGTGACTTTTTATAGGTTCGAGTTTAGAAACTCAACTTAAAGGGCCAGTTCACCCCAAAATAAAAATTCTGTTATCGTTTATTGACGTTCAAAACCTGTATTTGACTCTTTCTTCTGTGGAACACAAAAGAAGATATGTTGAGAAATGTCTCTGTGCATTTGCGTGCATACGATGGAAGTCAACTGGGGCCAATATTGTTTGGTGACCAACATTCTTCAAAATATCTTCTTTTGTGGTCTGTTGAAGAAAGTGTGTGATTTTTTTTCCCTTTAACCGCGATGAAAGCACTGTACCACACTGCTTCGACTGGTCTCTATCTCTTTTATAATCGACATGTCATCTCCACGGATAGTTTTACCCCGTCGAATTGAATGTTTAACAGCACGTGCTGTGGAATGACAGCGGCACCTGTCATCAGCCAAAACTTTCAGCCGCGTTTTATTTCTAATGGTCGCAGGAATGAATGAGGAAAGATTTGAAAAAGCCCAACAATAATTCTCCTGGTTCAACAACCCGAGATTTGATTTCCACTGAATGGACTTTTTAAAGTCATTTGAATCCATTTGGCTGTCAGTGTCTTTGAAAAATCTCAGCATGTCAAAGTCAGAGGGGAAATGCAGTGGATAAAATGCACCGTGATTGCGTTCTGACTGAATAATTACAGGAGAAGCTTCTCAGCGGACAGATTATTTTCCTCTTCATTTGAAAACATGAGTCAACCAAATGCAAAGGCGAGATGTTGACTTTTTAATTCCGCTTACCTGAATAAATGAATCATATAGTTTTACTTTAATGTGAACACATTGCTGTAGGACATATAGATTAAAGAGCTGTCTTTCTCTCAAATGATGTATCCGTCTAATATATTATGTATTATTTTAAAGAGACACATTTTAACAGCATTTACAGGTGTACGGACGCAGCAAGCAAATCAAAAATGATGATGATAAACATTCGAAGCATAAATATCTCGTTCGGGTTGTTTATGTTTGTGGTGTTTGTATGGCGATGTAATTATAACAAATGCGAATGGGATTTTGGTGGTTAGTTTTCTTTTTTTAAATATACTGTACACCTGGCCAGATGAATAAATGTAATTTTCAGTTATAGCATATAATTGATCATTTCTCCTGTAGTTTGCGCATCTGTGTTTTGCCGTTGAGATTAATTTCTAAATATAGAGATGCGTTCGGCTGCGATTGGCTGAAAGTGTATTATCTGTATTTGACATTACGGCGATGGGGGAAATGGCCTTTACCTGCTGTTCTGAGCACAGTCCCAGATTTCACTCCGTGCACTGACATCTGATGCGCCGCACATTAGCAGAACACGGCTGAAGGATTGATTTCCTCACAGACTGGTTTCTTCTACTCTGTCATTAAACAGGGAAAATACTTTTGTCTGTGCTTTTTAACTCTGCATTGATTGTTGCATGCACCTTGTTTTGATTCATAAATAATTCTCTTCTTCCGGTTATATTGATTTCTTTTTGCTTCATTTTGGTGAACTGAATATCTAAGTGTGTGTTTGTTTAAGAACCCCTCAGAAATGTGAAATCAAGACAAAATGTTTTGTCTATATCTGCAAAAGCAAAAGTGGTCTTTTCATATGTTTTGATTTCTAGGTGTATCTGAGGAAAAATACACCCTGTCAAATCACATCTCGCCTCTAGAATCACAAGAAGAAAACATACAGTATACTTTCCATGAAAAAGAATGATCTTTTTTCAATGAGACATTATTTACATGCACATAAAGGCCTTTTTTTCTTTCAGATTATCATTACTACATAAGCACTCCAGACTGTAGATTTTGTTTGTAATTTTCATTATTATGACTCGCGAATCTCATCAGACTCCCACTGTTGTAATATAGTAATATTCCACTGTATTACAGTAAAAACATATGCAAATAATAGCATGATGTATACATACTTTACAATTTAAATGATGTATATGACGGTAATGAGAATGAGATCATATACGAGTGCTGCCAACACTATAATTTGATTTCTGCTGTCCGTACTTTTAAAGAAAGGCTCGATGTGAATGTATATGCTGGTTCAGTAGATCTTCGCTCTTTACAGTTTGATGTAATTATCATAAACAAATGAGAGTAATGAGTGATTAAGGAAAATTTGTTCCACCTAAACATGATTTTGAGCCAATACAACAAACACACTACCATTATTTATAAATCCTTCAAAACACTACGTGATATGAACAGTATGCAATAAACATAATTGTCATTAACATAGGATTTGGATATAAACATTATTTTCCTCCTTTGTATTTTGGAGTAAAAAATGACCAGACACATTCTTGCAAGGTTTCGTGAAGTTAACCTTGATGTTGTCTTTATTGTTTGATAACTTGACACTTCTAGACGTTGTGTGTTGTATTTCGGTCTAAAGTGTCTCTCTCTCTTTCAGGATTTAGCCGGGCAGCCATGTCACTTGGACTGGTAAGGCGTGAGCTGTCTTGCGAGGGTTACCCCATCGACCTGCGCTGTCCAGGAAGTGATGTCATCATGATCGAGAGCGCTAATTACGGCCGCACGGACGACAAGATCTGCGACGCTGACCCCTTTCAAATGGAGAACATCAACTGCTATCTCCCCGACGCGTTCAAGATCATGTCTCAAAGGCAAGTTCAGTCTGAACGCGTTTGTCCTTCCCTTTCCAAAACTCTCTTTTCAACCCTCATCTCCTCTCTCATTTGCTCCTCTCTGATTACACGGCCCATGAATGCAAGCATCTTCGCAGAATATTTCCCTCCGCCATTTGAGCAACCAAACCAAACAAATCCGAACGTGCGCGCATCCGCTTCCTTTTGATTTTTAGACGGCGGGCTCGCGCTAAAAAACAGGAAGTGATGCGGGGGCTTTGATGAAGCGCACTGCCGGGATTGGCATCGAGTTCCGCTCTGCTTTTTTCTGCGAGGTTGGTGGAGGAATAGGTTTGAAAGTGTAGCGTCTCAATTAGTCCATTCAGCTGGAGGCAATTAGAGATCTCAAGTGAGTGCTAATCTACACAGGAACTCCAGGCTGGGATTTGCCTCCTCAGGTCTGCGCAAGTCCAGATGTGAAATTGCATTGTTGTGCACTTTTCATCTTGTTAGATTTCTGGTCAAATAATGAATCACCACCGGCCTCGCAATCTTTCATTGCCAGAGTCGCATTAATAATAGATTCAAGCCCTCACTCAACGCTACCTCATTTCGCCGAAAACTTTAATTTTTTTAATATTGATTTATGTGGAGGGTTTATATAGAATGAATTGATGCAAACGCCTCGCGTCGTGTCCCCCGGGCTTTCGTTGAGGCCTATTATGTGTTTATACTGGGATTTGATCAACCATTCTCGCATCAATGTGTGTTGGCCCTTTCTTGTACCTTTGCATTTACAGTTATAGCCGGAAGAGGTTTCCAACTTTTACTCACATTTGGTGCGCCTTTAACTTTCATTTTGAACCCTTATAATGAGTAACAAAGTCAGGAATGTTATCAGAAAGCGTCGCAGACTGGATTCGAACCTACATCACCCACGCAAGCTTCAAGGTCTATCACAGGTCAGAATCGCATCTCTTACTCGAGGGATAGATCACCCAAAAAGGACAATTCTTTCATCATTTATTCACCCTCGTGTCATTGCAAACCTGTATGACTTTCTTTCTTCTGGAGAACACAAAAGAAGATATTTTGAGGAACGTTGATAACCAAACCACATTGACCTCCATTGACTTCCATTGCGTAGACACAAAACCACCGAGACATTTCTCAAAATATCTTCTCTTGTGTTTCACAGAAAAGAGAGTCGAATACATGACAGAATTGTTTTTTGTGGGCGAACTGCCCCGGTTCACAGTTCGTTCAGCTAATAACCATATTGAGCACAGCTTTGTTTCAAAATATCATTCCATGTTCTTGAACCCGTCCCTTAGCAACAGATCTGAAACGAATCAAAGAAAAGTTTCATTCTCCCTCTCCCGTCGTCCTTGCTCTGCTAAGTACCCTGCTTCGGGGAACACGTGGGAACGGCCGCAGAGCTGTATGGGGGAAATCTGTTCTGTATTCACACCATTAATATCCGTGACAGAGGCGTCCGCGTGGCTCTCAGTAGACCGGCTTGAGCACACACACCGCGTCCGCCACTCTCACTGTACATATGGTATTAGCGAATACTTCAAGCGTTGCAGATTAAGCTTTCATAAGTCACCATAAATACGGGCTTCCAGAAACAACAGCTACACCTGTTTAAGAATTCAGTGCTGTGGGAATTTTGCTGGCCTGGTAATAAAGTCTTAAATAATGCCCGTGATGGCTGATTTAATTAGATATGTGAGGTTTGGGTTGCTGGCTTCTAGAGCGGATCGAGGAAATACGGTTTCATTCAGAGCAGACATTGAAACCGCTGTTTGCTCTTGTACGAGGAGCGCCAACGTTCAGCTGTACGGTCTTGCTTTCCAATAACGGTTCGATGTGAATGTGTCTTTGTTTTGGATGACTGGATGAGCTGCTGGTTCAGTAGAGCTCTGCCCTTTTCAATGTGATCCACTCGGCTCTGTTTAATGGAATTATCACAAGCATATGACAGTAATGAGTGATCAGAGCCAATCTGTTTCTTCTTAAACTGAAAATCCAGACAATAAATGCTTATTTTGACTGCATCTGTCAATGACTCGCTCGCAACCCTCATACCATTACTTTTCCATTTCATATTCAGATGGCTGTATCAACTACAATCTACTTTGACATTGACAACTTAGATTTTTTTTTTTTTGAAAATACAAATAGCAGGCATTGCAACGTCTTAGTAGTGCTTTATGATCTATGTCCCTTTGTTTAACTTCATGTGATGTTTTTATAGATACATTATTTGACTATATTATTAATTGCACCATCAAAGCAAAGCAGTTTTCTTTCTTAGATGATTTTTGGTCTTGATCTTCAATACCGAAATTCACACGCATAATGTGATCACACAAATATTAAGTGTTCACCCGTTTTAAAGCTCGCTCTTTGAGCTCATAAATAATAACCAAACAAAAGATAATCAGAATTTATATAAAATATAGTAAAATATTTTTTAAATATATTTAAAGGGGTCACATGGCGCGAATACGTGTTTTTCTGTGTCTGTGTTATAAGTTGCCCATGCATGTATTAGACACGTAAAATTCAGACATGCAAGGTATGTGGAAAATACAACGTTTTTGAACCTAAAATCTTGTATACACATTGCATAACATCTTAAACAAACGATAATATTTGTTTTAGCCGTGTCATATGACCCCTTTAATGTTTCCTCAAACTCAAGTCACGACAAAGATCGATAATGAACTTTCGGTAACACTTTACTTAAAGCCTTTATATTTAATACATTATAAAGGGTTATTAAAGGGTATGATGCATTAGAATTGTTCATAACGTGTGTTGTAATCCATTAAATATAAAAATTTAATACAAAGTGTTACAATGAATTGATAAGTGTTATAATGTATAAGTTAAAATGATTTGTGAGAAATTACATTGCATTAAAAGGTGCATTTAACAGCATAATTGATACATTAAAACTACTTTTATAAAGCAGTATACACATATGCTTTAAGTAAAGTTTTGCCGAAATGTCTAAAAAGTTTCTTTATCTACAGTATGTCTATCTCTTTTATCCATTATATTGCTCCATTATACTCCTAATCGTTTATGTTCTCTTCCTTATCATATATGTTTCATTACCGTCTTAACACTGTTTTAAATATTTATACTAAAATTCAATATGTGAAAGTTATTTACGGACAGTAAGTGTACAGAGCTGTACAGTGATTGTGGAAAGCATAACTCAGATCATTTAAAGTAACTTTAACATCTTTGGACATTTGTAAGCTTGCACTATAACATAACTAGACTCTTTTTCTCAGGAGATGAAATATAATATAAAAAATATAATAGTCTCCATAAGCCATCGCCCCTCCATTTAATCTCAGTTCGGTCCAGGAGAAATAACTGAGATCTCAAATTGGTCACATTTGTGAATTGTGTGTTCCTGCTGGCAGTTTTAATCATCTCTCATCGATACGCCATCTCGCATATCGGTGAGGAGCAGATCACCTCTCTCCATCCTCCCGCACTATTGTTTTCATTTAATGAGTGAGATTTGTTCTGTAAATGTTGTCATATCCTGAGAGAGCGTTTGTGAGCGAGCCATCAGTCTAATGAGGGGCGTCCTGTGAAAGCACTTCATGTGTGAACGCGGTGTGAAGAGCAAACACCAACTTTCGGCTAACAGGAACATTACGAGAATGAGAATTTTGCATACAGTGGCCAAGTATTTGGAGCATTAATGGCACATTTTTTAAAAGTTTGAGTGTCATTGCAGGAAATAACAAAACATCAAACTATTTCTCCAGACGGATTGCACGTGCACGGTATTCATTTGTAACTCTTTAAAGCTGAAGATGAGCCAGCTGGACTCGTGAAGCAGTTTAATGTCAATATCAATTTTTCAATAAAATCATAATCACAGTCAGAAATATTAAGGATTTAATCAGCTGGTTTCTGGAGCTTTTTTGAAACAAGAAAGCGTTATCAGTCTCTCGTGACATTATTTTCACTCTACAGGTTATTTGTTAATTTTTCCCCTTCTTTTAAGGTAATTTGTGGTCATAATTTATTCACATGGCACATTATGTAAATGAACAGCACAGTGCGACGGAATGAAATATGAATCAGGCACAGTCTCACTATTTTACAACTACAAATTACCTAACAGCCAATCGCCACATTACGGCTTCGGCTTTGGCTGTGTGTTATAATTTTAGATCCATTATTCATTTCTATGGGTAAACATGCTGATATTCTCATCTGTTATCACACACGAGATCGTTAATAAAGAAAATCCCACGTGAGGGACGGGTTTTTTCACCAAAGCCTGTCTTCAAACATGGCCAGTGGGAATTCACAGCTGCGCTCTGTTTTGTGTGCCACATTCCCCCCAAAATAAAAGCAAATCTCTGTTTGTGTATTAGCAGATAGAATGCAAGACAAATGAATTTGTCATATTTACATGCTGAGGTAAAGAGAAATAAGTGCAGAGAGAGGCGCTGCCCTAAGGCCAGGGCGGAAAAACGCCATCAGGCTGATTCAGTCCGTGCGCTTTATAATCTCCAACCCAACACCTTCACATGCTGTTTGCACATCCCTGCCTCTCGGTTAAGATGGTGAACTGCCACTGTATTCTCAGAAACTGCAAGACAATGCAGATTTTCTGATGTTGATCTTTGCGTGTGATTAACGGTGTGTGAATGGAAATCGTCTTTGACAGGCCGCACATAAGAGAACTGTCCTAAAAAGTCGAGTTTTCCATTTTTCACATAAAAAAAAGAGTTCTGCTTGCCTGTGCAAAAGCTTTCTTTGTGATGGCAGTGTGTTGCGGGATATTGGGATGAGAACACGTCTTTAGTCTATATATAGAGTATATTGCAGTCAATGTTTGCTATATCTCCTGTTTTTCTGTGTATTTATATCTACCCATATTCCTTGAAATCCTGTTGCTTTTTTGTGGGTATGCACCAAGACCATTTTTTAAAGACCAAGTGGATATTTTTTCTGGTACTCGCCGATACCTGTACCTGTCACAAACTTTCAAAGCACAAATTTCAGTCAGTTCTGCCAGTTATGTCACATGAGGTATCGGCTTTGGTATCGGTGCTTTTTTACGTTTACGAGTACATTAGCTTAGTTTTGGTATTTGGCAAAAAAGTTGGGATGCACCGGTACCATGAAAAACGTAACTTTACAAAAACATTTTATCTAACTTTTGTATGTGTTTTATGGGACTTTTTACAGTGTAATCTACATATTGGTTCTTACTTTAAAGTCCCAGGGAAATTAAAAATGAGAATTCTTATTTTTTCATGAAATATTGCAGCGTTTATAGTAAATAGCTTATCAATTTGGGTCATTTTCTTTTTAAAATTCATGGACCCTCATAATCTTCAGTTAAAATCTGAAAATGCTGAAAATTCGCCCCTGAAATGACTATCCATCTCAAATGACATAAATTAGACGGCTTGGCCGGAGCATCCGTTAACTCCTCCCCGTCAACCATCAGTCTGCTGACCAAATGCTTTCAAAATCAATGCGACAGCTGTTTTTACACATCCAATCAATTCGCAGTGAAAAACGCAAGCCACGCCCACTAATTTTCTCCTTTGAAATTCCTTTTAGCTCAGAAATGTGTCAGAATACGGAAGTAAAAACGATCGCAACTTCCAGTTCACGAGTACTTAAATATGCAATACATTATATTATACGATGTATAATAGAATTTAGTTCATTTAGGAAAACTCCTAAGTTTGTGCAATTTTACAATTTACTGCATTTTAAAAATATGTGAAAAATAAGGTATTAAAATTCTATAAAATTATTTTTTTGTTGTTAATATCCCTTAACTTAATTAGTAATAATAGTTATTGTATTTCTTGTGTCTAATAAAGTTCTTAGTTTTTTTTTGTAGTTCCTAAACTTATCAAGAACTATCTTTGACAGTACCAGGTTTGAGAAGACTACATTGTAAAAAATAAATCCCGTAAAAAACGGATAAATTACTGGCAGAAAATTACCAGTTACATTTTCCTTTATTTTACGGACATTTCCGTTAATGCTAAAATGTAACTGAATGCAGTGCAAAATTCCTTCTTATTAATACAGTATATTGTGCCCTATTTTTACAGATTTTTTGTATATGATTTAAATATGATTTAATAAAATTCATGATATGACATTAGTCTGTAAGACCTTTAGTTCAAGTTTGATCTAGATCTCTGATTTTTTTTACTACCAGATACATAATGCATCATTAGCTAAGCAACTAAAATAATAAAACGCTTCCCAAAAAAAATTCTCCAGGGACATCAGACCCTGTTTGTTTTGTGAAATCCTTGTTGGTTCATGTTGAAACCCTTTATTTTAAAGAGCAATCGACCGACCGTATATGTCCAGTGAACTTAACAGGTTTAGACTGCGGATGACACAGACACACAGACAGATTGATGGTCAGCATCGCTGCTATACCTTTCCAGCTCCTCCCTCTATATACTACATATCCTATATATATATATATCTTTTCTGTGCTTTATCTTTTATTGATGTGCTTAATTTTAGTTCCTCGGGCCCACATAAACCGCCTTCTGCATGACTTCCTGTTAAACAGGCAGTGGAGAGACGTTTAGTTCAGTCAGTGAAATGGCGATACAGGGAAAGTGAATCCATCATTGGCACAATGAGCCCGGCCTCGGGGGGGATTCATAGAGATGTATAACTCATGTTCTGGCAGGTATGAATGTTCATAGATGAGGTTGTTTATCTTTGTCGTTGAGTTGAAAAGGGCCACTCTGGCATCTATTCGCTCTGCTAATTCTCAGCCTCTTTCATGTGGTTTGTGCTCTGGGTTGCCGCTGGTTCATCCGTCAGCTCACTGTACGTCTGAGATGGTCCGGTCACTCTTGGGCTGATGGAAAACAACTGACTGGTTTAAAGAATGTTCTGGCTTTGAAACAAGCTTTATCGATGGTATTTGTGGTGCCCAAAGAAGGACTACAAAATATGAAATGTCGTTTTTTCACAATTAAAGCTTACACAAACAGTTTTATTAACAGACTTGGAAGTAAACTTGGCCTGCTTTCTGAGGTTTGCTTCAAGATGCTTTTTGGTTATGCATGAAACTATTATTTTATTATTCTGTCTATAAGGTTGTCTTTTTCTAGATGAAAGAATGTCTGGTTATGTATTGAAGTCATCCACGTGTGTTGAGTTTGATGCTCGTAAGCATTGTTTTACAGACATATTTGTGGCTTTACACGTCATGACAACAAAATTAAAAGATTACGATTATAACTTTGCACAGAGAAGATAAGAAAGTGATTTAATTATTGTATGCATTATGTTTAAATCTTATGGATAGGATTTATTGCCTGGATCTCTTTACTTTTATGTAACCACAAAAGGAAACGAAACGCAAATTATTTATTGACATTTGGACACAAATTTTGTTTTTACAAAATTTACAGTAAGAAAAAAAACAGCTTTATTCATCACAGTCTGTGAAAAATCATTTGAACAATCAAGAAAGTTTTTGTATAAAATAACAGTAATCAACATTTGGCCATAAAAACCTTCTATTGAACTTGTTTTGAACGGTAAAATTCCTTTCAAATGAATTGATTCTAGGGATGAACCGATATGTACATTTTGGCCGATAACGATAACCGATAATTCTTTAACATTGGAAGCCGATAACCTGTATATTGGCCGATATACAGTATCTGTATATAATATAAAATTCCCTAAGACACTGTAGAAAACAAGGTAACCATTACTTCTTTTTTCCCCTGAAAATCATGTACCAAGCATACTTTACACTAGTTAACGATTCTTTAACCTTCAAGCCTTTCTGGTATATTTAATAAACAAATTATAGATATTCTTCCAGAAAAATGTTTTCAATAGCCACTTCAAACAGGTCTCAAGACAGAAAGCATTCAGACAGCAGTCTGATTCAAACAATATGTTTTTGTTCCTATAATTTACACATTGAAATTATAAATATTCACATCATAAATATGATTTAAGATTTATCGGCTTTAATATATCGGCATAAATTTTATTATCAGCCGATACCGATAACATAAAAAATGACCATTTATCGGCCAATACCGATATGGGCGATAATTTATCGTGCATCCCTAATTGATTGTCTGTGTTTCACTCACACAATCTTATTCTCTCTCTCTCTCTCTCTCTCTCTGTGTGCAGGTGTAACAACAGAACGCAGTGCATCGTCATCACCGGACCAGATGTCTTTCCTGACCCCTGCCCAGGAACGTATAAGTACCTTGAAGTCCAGTATGAATGTGTTCCCTACAGTAAGTATAAACCATTTTTAATCTATTCCCATATTTACGAAAAAACACCTAAATGTATTTTTCTCTGAATCTAGTTTTTGTCCTTGATAATAATACAGTGACAATAGAAAGTATTGACCCTCTTTTTTTTCAAGTTTTTATGGTATAGAATTACAGGGGATGTAATTCATCTTTTTTGCCAACAAAAAAGATTCAAGAAAAGATTTATTGACTTCTCTCTATTAGACTCGTAAAGCATTGTGCTAACATGAAAAGGTCATGAGTTGGATTCCCAAGGAGCACATGGACTGATAAAAATGTGTCACTTTGGACAAAAGTGTCTATTTGATCCATACATGCAAATGTGAATCGTTTGTTTGTAGTCAAGGGGTTTTAATTGATTCTCATACAAATCGTCTATATTCTGGTGAGTCAGTTTTGAGCTTAGACTGTAATGAAAAGTCTGAAGCATAGGGCATGTTATGGATACAAGGAGATTTCCAAGTCATTGAATATCCATTGAGCACAGTAAAATCAATAGAAGTGGAATGGCAATAAAGCTGTAAATCAATCTAGAGCAGCTGTCTTCAGAAACCGAGTGAACGTAGAAGGTCTCACACCGGTCAAAGCTCTGAGAGAGAAGCTGCTGTTACAGAAATGTGACGTGACCTCGACAGCTATGGCTTGCCAGAGGACACATGCCAGATTCAGTGTCCGGTTTCTTTTTTTGTCTGATGAGACACTTGACCATCACATTAGCGCTACTTTCTGTTCAATAACTGTGTTTTCAATTTTTTGACATGAAATCATTTTTATTTTCAGTACCGGTAAATCTGAAGGCTTACAGTAACGGGTCCTAATACTTTCAAAGCCACTGTATTATTATTAGTATTGTTAGTGCTTGCAAGGCAGCGCTACACTCTTAAAAATTAAAGGTTCTTCACGGCGATGCCGATAGAAGAAACATGTTTGGTTCCACAAAGAACCATTCAGTCAAAGGTTCTTTAAAGAACCATCTCTTTCTTACTTTTTTATCATCTGAGGAACCTTTTTTTTCACCATAAAGAACCTTTTGTGAAACAGAAAGGTTCTTCAGATGTTAAAGGTTCTTTATGGAACTCTATGGCATCGGAGAACCTTTTGAAGCACCTTTTTTTTAAGAGCGTATATTGAAACTCTCTTCTTTCTGCTTCTCAATTTCTCGTACAGTTCTGCAATTTATCTCTGAAAATGTACTCCATTCAAACCTTTGTAGGAAAGGTCTTTTATTGTATACGTTGTGCTTTTTATTCATTTCAAATCTAAACCTTGAAAATCTCTCCATTCGCAATCGAACCAACAACGTTGACGTCGTCATAATACTTGCATACTAATTCGATCTTTCTTGTGTTGATTCACATGCTGAATTGTGTTTGATCTCTTCATGCATCTATTTGTACAATCTATAGGCGCCTTTTATGTGGCTTCTTTAAAAGCAAGACACGTGCTGAGTGATATGACAAAGTGCCTCTTTAATTTCCACACAACCAAAGACCAAACTCTAAACCTGCCTCAAACTTGTCTCAACATTTTGCTGCCTTGCAATCACTGGCGTTTCCTTCAGGAAATGCAAATCACATTTTTGGTGACGTAATGCTTCATTTTAATGATTCCCACAGTCTTTTATTTACATTCAGAAACCTTATGCAGGGTACAGAACGTTCATTTCTTGCCTCGTTTGTTTTTGACAAGGTTTTTAAGAGCTAAATCACAGTAGTTCAATATATAACCCCAATGCTTTTCTCCCTGTGGAAAGCGGGAATGTTTCTCTGTAGTCGACCACCATCAACATAATTACTGTCATACGCACGACATAAAGCAACATTCACCATCGATCATTCTTGTCGATGGCACATAGAGTACGTTGTAATCGTATAGAAAAATGGCAAGTGCTGTATCTTTTAGCGCTTAAAAAATGATTTGGCCAGAAAACATACGCCAACGTCATGCCAACTGATAAGCACCGAGAAGTTTCACCTTAGCGCTCGATCCTCGCGTTGGCTCGGAAAGAAACCAGCCTACGACGTGACTGTCAGAAAAGACAAATGACTTCACATAGATCTTACATGAACAAACTCCAAACAAACAGCCTCCTACTATTCTCATATTTCCCATTACATTAAGAGTATGGATTGTTTTGCTCCATTAAACAATTAGATAGTTATATTATTCTTTGATTGAATTGCCTTGTCGTCTCTGAGAACGTTTCCAGAGATTCACGTACAGACAAACATTCCCTACCAAGCCTCCCAAAACAACAAAGGCCTGCCGGAGTTTGGTGTTTTATATTAGTTTAATTTAAGTTCGCATCTATTGGTTATTGAAGTTAAAGTCCCAGAAGAAACCATGAAGAAAGCTATAGATTTATAAGGTTCTGTGTTTTTCAGCTTTCCCACTGCAATTGTAATCACCTCTTCTGTTCGGATCCGAGCACCGTCGCCGAACGACTTGCTGTTGTTATTGTTTCTTGTCTTAATGTCTTAATGCGTTAGCATTACCTCCTCCAGGCATTTCCAGACGGGATGGAAACAGTCATATTTACTAATCACACTTTGATTCTCCAGGACTGCAGACCCTGCTCTTGTGACCCTCGGGCTGGTGCTTTTTTAACTTGGCGACATTTGAAGCTTGAAGTTATTTTCTTAGTTTGCTCTTGTTTGGTGGCAACAGTGGAATGTGCTCGATGTTCTTTGGCCGACGGCATCTCAGACAACAGGATTTACCGCGGTATTAACTGTACTGAATACTCAGCCAGTGATTCGGGCAGATCGTTGTTGCGACTTTCCTCATGGATGGACGTCACCAAAATGGCATCTTCATTTGTTTTGTTTTTAATCTACCTCACTAATAACAATAAAACTATAAATACAATCTTAATATAAGTATCTATGTAGACACAAGCGCTTTTCTCATATTAAACTGGGGATGTTATATAACTATTAAAATTCATTTAAACATCCTTTGTTAGCTTGTATAGCCACTCTTTGTTCTACAGTCAACCTGAATTCAGATCGTTTTGGTATGTGGGTGCAAACTAATGCAATGCTGTACGCACACCTGCACCATTTCTTTAGATTATTCACTGTTATGTATCTACTGTATATGGGTGAATCTCATACAAACATATCTGGGTTAATATTTCAGCACAGAATCAAAAGAATAAAATAAAAGGCTTGTTTTTTGGACGAATTTGGATTATAGGACTATTAAACACATTTCCCCCAACATTTTATTACCATAATGTGTCCAGATGTTGAATTAGGCATTGAAGGCATTTTTTCATAATACATAGTGTTTGTCATTTTAAATAATGTATTTTTTTATAAATATTAAACAGATTGCCGTCTGTTAATAAATTAATACTTTACAGTATTTTGTAAAGGCAGTGGGGTGCTGCATAATGTCATAAAAAATGAACCTGTGTCCTAAAAAGCTCCTAATAAACTTCATGTTCTATAGAAAAATAGATGTTGGGATAAATTATGATCCAGGTATGTTCTGGATTCACCCATATGCTAATCAGAACAGTGACAGTGTTTAGTGTTTCATAGACAATTCGCCTGGAGAAGTAGATCGATCATCCGAGGAAAGAAGCTATTGTTTGCTTGCTAAATGTCGAATTTTGTACATTAATTACCATATTTCAGAAAAAAGCTCTTCATGAGATACAGTATGTGTGATGACGACTGTTGAGAGTCTGTCTGTTTGTTTGTCTGTTGGTCTTTATGTTGCTGTCGTTACTGTGGAGTGATTTATAAGGACAGTGTATTGGTCCCTACGAATATTCATGAGACTTTTTGTAGACAACCCAAAGAAAAACCAATAGCTTAAGTATACATATATACATACACGATCGGCCGATTGGTGTTTAATAACCAAAACTGAAATCAAGAGTACAGGCTGACAGATGAGCGACATGATAAACACGACACCATGTTTATCTAAAAATAAGAGCCAAGACGCAATACTGATCTTTTTTATGAAACATAACATTAAGTACGTTTTTATGAAATTATGGAACAATGGTGACTGAATAAGACCCACTTTGGCTTCCAGAAACACTAGAAATGACACATGCATGATTTCCACCGACTTTTTGCCGCCACTGATGAAATGAAAAGAAAACTCAGGCCAGCTCCATTATTTTTGACAAACGTTATGAATTGGAAATTGAAACTGCATGCTGCAGTCCAGACTATTTAAGTATTCGCACGAAGCCCAGAAGGGACGACAGGAACCGGGTGCTCGGAGAAGATCCGTAGACTGGAGGAAAAGTTTTATATTCCTGGTTTTGAGTTTCCCTCCAGCACCGACTTACCATCTGTCCACATGGAATTCAGATTTCCCTGGTCGATGTCCCCGAGTTCTTATGAAAATCTATACGGCTCTATCTAGAATGCTGCACGTGCGTCTCCCCCCCAGCTTATCCTCGATAATGGCAGATTGATTCGTCTTCAATGCCACATACGCTGTCCTTTTGTAGCGTGACAGAAGACCCTTTAACCTGTCTCTCTTTCATGTGTTGAAGGTGTCTAACTACGTTTTCTTCCTCCTCTGACAGCTGTAGCTCTGTGCATAATGCGCGTAACCTCATGACATGTTAACTGCATGTGATCATGGACATGATGGTTAATTCATTTTAATCTCTTTTTCCCCCTGCACTCCTTTATTCTCTCTTCCAACGCTTAAAATAGAAGTGGAGCAAAAAGGTAAATCACTGACACAATCAGCTCCTTGTTTTTCTTTCTGTAATATATTTTTTGTGGTTGTAAAACCTTCCTGTGCCCACTCTTGCTGTTCTGAAAGCAGGCAGTAGCAGAAAAAGTCTTGTATTTTAGTGCACGAGCAGCCATTGGAGGAAAGCTTGAAAAGAACATAATAAAGCATACGTAAAAGGGAAAGTGTACCAAAAAATTGAAATGATGGTGTTGTTTACTCATCCTCGTGTCTTTTCAATGCTGTATAATTTCATTTCTTCTGAGAATGTTATTCAAAAAGCAGTTATTAAAGCTTTTAGAAAGATACCACATAGCCTAAGTATTAAGTAAAAGTAGTACATACTACACAGACTGTGTTTGCTGAAACCAAATGATACTTGGTTTGTAAAACACGTTAAAATCATTATTTACTGATAACATTCTCTTCCAATAAGCTAGAATAAGAACCTAATCAAGTTATTTATTGAAAAGATTACAATTTTAAAACGCAAAAAAAAACGAATCCTCTTATGAATGATCAAACACTTGTATTCTTCTAAAGCAAGGTTATTTTAGTTTACTAAAATTACAAGTTTAAATACGTTTCTGTTTATTGAAATCAATTAAAATATTGGAATACAATTATTGGAAAAACTTAAGCTAAATGAAAATTTGAAGTGTTGCCTCAGAAATAATCTAAAATAAATCACTAAAATTATTATAATAAACAAAAACTAAACAAAAAAATTAATTGATCATATATAGCAGCATAAAAATAAACAAATAAATAATAGAATTACAAAAGCAAAGAACTAAAAATAAAAGCTAATTTAAAATATTAATAAGACTAAATAAAACGAAAAACAAAACTATAATCACTCTGTTTTAAAGATACGTTAACATAACAAAATGCAGTAAAACACAGAGAAATGTTTCACATATAGCATTGTCAAAGCAATCTCTGTTTACACAGACCATTAAAACTATTAAAAAACATTGTAGTATGCATGCCAGGACAGTAGTTGGCGATGTCACTTTGTAAAGAAACACTATTCGCTCAGGTGTAACCAAAAAGTGCTTTTTAATACCCTTCGGACGTTTCTCAATTCCAATAACGCAAAGAGATATACAAAACTATTTCTTCAGAGGTGTTTAAAGACCTTACGTAATGATCCGTTATGTTTGTAATACCTTATAATAAGCTGTTTATATCTACATACAGAGCGGGCCTACATGCATTGAATTCGCCATGTTGCGCTGTCATGTTTTGTACGGTAGCCCTAAAAGGACAAACAGCTCTACAAAGCATGTTTCCTCTCCCTCTGCGTAGTCCGGTTGTCCCTGACTTTACAAAGAGGGAGAAAAACGTCTACTAATTTACTCCTAACTGCTATCTTACTGTCAGATCAAACCCCTTTAACAGCATTGCTATTTACTGTTAGCTAGCTCTGCCCTCAAAAGTGCTGTGCAATGCAAGCATGAAATGCTTAGCTTTATCATAGCTAGACCATGAAAATAATAATACAAATGAATACAATAAGCGAAGACGACACAAGCATATACAAGCAGCACACTGGTTCCAGATAAACAATGATGCTCAAAACTGCTCCGTTACACAGCTAATATTACAACAACAACATATCTTGGTTTTAAAAACACATTACTCACATACTGATCCGAATCAAAGCAACCTCCTCGGGGTGATTTTTAGAAGATCTTTCTCTCCAACGTCTCTCTGCTGGAAAGTATCTCCATCCTAAAAGCCTTAGCACCGCAGGTCCTAACGCGTCTCTGCTGGAAAGAATTAATAATATTAACGCAAGTCCTGACTTTTATCCTTCTTTTCATACTTAAAATCCACAGACCCTTTACTTTATGTAATACATAAGACATCACTCAATATTTAAATGTAATATGTACATTTTACTGTACATATTTTTGCAAGGTTTTTTGCACATTTTTTTTAAATGTTACTTTTTTGTAAAGATTTTGCACACTGTGTGCAAATTTTGCGCAATTTTACACAAAAAATTAAGTAAATCTTATATTTATTTATCACAGTGAATAGACTAAACACATGATATCATTTTCACAAGTTTGCTATTTGTGGTTTACACAGAAAAAAAAGGTTTTTAGGAACATGCTTGTTTTCAATTGTTTGTGTTTTCAGGCCCCTAAAATCCATTGCTGTGTAAACAGCCAAACCGCATAAAATGTTTACTGTTTATGGCAAAAAAATTGTTGTGTAATCATTCCCTAAGACTTGAAAGCCCTAGGGGTGATTCACATTTCACATCTAAAATGGCACGGAAAGGCACTCTGAAAAGTTTAACTATTTCCATCTCGATGCGCTGACGCGCCTAGAAAAATGTGCGCGTCGTGACCGTGTTGCTCCCTATTTGCACATGCCTGCCGCATGTCTACATTTAAAATAACGAACTTGTGGACGAAATGAGAATCGCCACTTAATCTCCATTCATTGTATTTGTGTGGAAAACTGTGACACCTTTATGTTTTACTGAAGAAATAAAATCAGAAGGAGTTTGCAATGACACGAGGATGAGTGAATGATGACAATTGTTATTTTTGGGTGAACTATCCCTTTAAATATTAGTGATAATGCAGAGGGTACGAATGCCCCGTTCCCCTCTCCTTTACCTGTCCTCCACACTCTTTTATTGCCTGTTTTTCCCCTGCCCCCACTCCACACCCCCAGCATGCTCTGGTAACAGGTTTCCTCTAGATTAACTAGATTTACACTGCCTCTACTATCTCTCGCTTTCTCTTCCTCTCATTTTCTGCCTTTCTCTCGCTGTCTCACTTTACCCTCTCTACATTTGGATTATCATGTCTTTGTTAAGAAGAAAGGAAACACTTTATGCTGTGACATGATTGTGACATTAGGCCCGTAGGAAAGACTCTCTCCGGTAAAGCGTAAAAAACACACAATGGAAAAAGGACACAGACTGCCTGTATGCTGCTTTCCTCTGCGTCTTTCTCAAGCCTTATTTAGTTGTCTGCTTTTATTTGCAGGGCAGATTTGTCGTTTTCTTACCTTTATTCCTTTGTGTTTGGTTGTGGTTTAATTTTTCCATCACTCCCTTCAGTATGTCCAAGCGGCAGTGAGCCGAAACTGTTTGCTTACGGAAACATAAAACTGTTTTTTACTTCCGTTTAAGCTTGAATAACTTTCAGATCCAGATTCGTCGCACCTTTCACTGCTTGTGAATGTGGGTAGCTGTTAGATTTCTTAGTGTGTGTTTCTGTCTTCACCAACTACCCAGTTAGCAGACCGATGTAGAGCCAGACGGGCACTTTGCCCTCTGCTTTCATCTGCCGTGAGCTTGGTTCGCTTACGTTTGACTGTTCTCTGCTCTGTTCTTCCCACCACTAGTTTTTGTTTGTCCCGGAACTCTGAAAGCCGTGGGAGATCCGTCGTTTCTATACGAGGCGGAGCAGCAAGCGGGGTCGTGGTGCAAAGACCCCCTGCAAGCGGGAGACAAGGTTTATTTCATGCCCTGGACCCCTTACAGAACAGATACGCTTATCGAGTACAACTCGCTCGACGACTTTCAAAACTCTCGGCAGACCACGACCTATAAACTCCCCCATCGGGTCGACGGCACGGGATTTGTGGTTTACGACGGGGCGGTGTTTTTCAACAAGGAGAGGACACGTAACATTGTCAAATTTGACCTGCGGACTAGAATTAAAAGCGGGGAGGCCATTATCAATAACGCCAATTATCATGACACCTCGCCGTACAAGTGGGGCGGGAAAACGGACATCGACCTGGCCGTGGATGAGAACGGCCTTTGGGTGATCTACGCCACTGAGCAGAACAATGGCATGATGGTCATCAGTCAACTCAACCCCTACACCCTTCGCTTCGAAGCCACCTGGGAGACCACCTACGACAAGCGGTCGGCCTCCAATGCCTTCATGATCTGCGGCGTGCTGTACGTGGTCCGGTCCACCTACGAAGACAATGAAAGCGAGGTCAGCAAGAGCTTAATTGACTACATGTACAACACCAAACAGAACCGAGGCGAGTACGTGGACATCCACTTCCCCAACCAGTACCAGTACATCGCCGCTGTGGAATACAACCCTCGAGACAACCAGCTGTACGTGTGGAATAACTTCTACATCCTGCGCTACAATTTGGTGTTTGGACCTCCTGATCCAGCTCACGGTAAGTCCTGTTTCTTATCCGTATACAAGGTCCCTGTGGGTATCTGTGTAAGCGGTCTTGCGATTTCAGCCGCTGGAGTTGCTATTCCTCCGGCTCCCAAGTCTGTGTGTCAAATGTCACGGCTGACTGGGTTTTAATTTCAGATTTAATATGTGTTTGATGTATTCCGGAAACCTTTCTCTAGTCAAAGCGACATCTTGGAGTGAAGTGATGGGTCTCAGCAGTAAACAACATCATAGACGTTGTTAGCATATAATAAGAGACGCGTCCCACGGGGGCTTCAAAAGGCAAAAGCAAAGCCAACCTTCCCTAGTGTGTAGACTCTTGGGGCTGAACTCCCTCCAGCCCACCCTTGGAGAGGTAAACCGCTATTCTCATTGGTAGAGGGTTACCTTTCTGAACGGGTACGTCGGCAGCCTTGCGGCAACAGTGGATCGCCCCGATAGGGAGAATTTCGTTCCCTAACCGCCTATAAATAAACAGCTAACGTGTGTGCTTGCAAGCCTCCGAATGTGTCTGTGCTGAGAGATGGTTCTCCTGCGGGATCAGATCGCTCCCAAAGGTCACGTCAGCGCTGACTGTTTTTAATTTAGCTGTCAGGAGCAGGGACAAGATGCCCAGACTTTGTGTCAGATCATCTTTACATTGAAAAAATAATAACTGTAATCACCATAATCCCAGCTCAGCCTTCAGACTCTTGCCGTACTCCAGTAAGACTTGTGTAAGTGTAGAGGTCAAACAACTTTACGCAGATTAGTGGAGCTTAAGAATTTTCTAAATGTCTCCGCAGCAGAAATTTATCTTGCTAGGAAAAATGCTTCCTTTAAAGGATAGATCTTTCTTTGACTTCGGGCTGTCACAATATCATATTGTCACTACATGAGTTTCATGGCCAAAATCATTCACAAAAACAATATTATCTATTAAATTTAAATGATTAAATAATGCTTGAGTTTATTTAAGCCTGTCACAATATCAGAATGTCACTACACAAGTATCATGCCCAAATAATTCACAATAGCGACATTTAAGAAAAATAAATAATGCTGATGTTTTTTAGGGCTGTCACTATATTTAGATTTTCTCTACATTGTTATCGTGGTTATCATGGCCAAAAAATAATTTTATCTACATTTTTTCAATGTATTAATATGGTTATAAAAATAAATAATGCTACCAGTCAAATTCATGTTTAATTTTGTTTTATGTGTGTGAGTTACACATATGAGTGTAGGGACGCAGAGAGACAGTTTGTAACCATTTTCTTTCATTGCTGTAGTAGTTACGATATTATGATGTGTTGTATCAAACGAATATTGATAATCTGCATTTTGACACCCCTAGTGGAGCAGCAGAGAGAGAGTTTGTTACCATTGTGGCTCTTAAGACAAAATGTTAAATGGGTGCACAATCATCACATTCTTTATTGCAATGTCAACCAGATACTATAGCACTAAATTCTTTTATAAAATACACAGTGAAGTCATATGTGTAGTATAAACAATATCAATAACCGCAGCTATTAATATCACGGTCATTGTCAGTACCGGTTTATTGTGACACCCCTACTCTGACCGTCTTTCAAAATAGTAGTTTAATAAAATAAAGTAATAAAACAGGTGTTGTAATCTAATGATATATGCGATGCGATATTCATCCAAGATGTCATACAAAAACATGAAAACCATTGATAAATTCATGTAATTACATTTCAGTCAATACAAAAACTATTAATACAAAATACAAGATGAAATCTAAATTTGGCATGATACGGTTTGTACTCTTTATTGAAGTCTATTGTTTACTGCTTATTAGCATTATGATGTTTTTGAGAAATCCAACCAATTCACTGTGTTGCTGCCTATGAAATGAATTTCAAAGTTAAGATTCTGTCTTTGAAGGTAACCGCCTACCTTCAGCCTACCGTCAGCTCAATAGGTTTTGAAACAGAGACATAACCCATCCAGAGGCGGCGTATGGTATTCATAACCACTATATTCACTAAGACTTCCTTTTCAGATCACAGCAAAACCACCTGAGTCATTCCATTCGCCCGTTGTGATTACTGGCGCTGATTCAAATCCTGTACCAATTCACCCCTGCACAAGCAAGCAATTAAATGAGAAATATCAACTCAATATCTCTTCAAATGCAAAGTATTAGGGCTTAGATATGAAATTCATTGAACATCCTCTCGGGTGTTACCTCTGAGGATTCAAATCTTTCATTAAGGAAATGTTCAAAGTGTTACCACAATGTTATCCACTCGTGGTTCACTCTTGTACTATGAGGCTGATTGAATATGCCAATATATGTACAGCCTCTCCTTTAGCTGCCTGTAAGGGAAGCAATTAGGTGTACAATCAGTGCTGATGACAGACAAAAACATGCTAATTTCACTAGCATTAGCTCCCGCGCAAGCCGAATGGCACCCATCCCCCCTCCCCACTTGAATCTAATCTGCCGTCATTTTGATACTGATGTGTTTTCTCTATTTTAGATGTGGTGATTATCTCATCATCATCTCAATAATCAGCTCGCTCTTATAGCCGCCGGAGTTGTGCTCTGTAGGGTTGATGTTTGCTCCACTTTAGCTCGATAGCCACGGCATTACCTTGATTTTAAGATGCTGATGCAACTCACCACTAGAGATGGATAAGACATGGGAGGGGGAAATAAGACCCTCACCTTTAGGGTAGGATAGAAGATAACTCCGCCCCTTCAGGGGTAGGGAGATTATAAGATTAATTGTCTGAGAAAATCCTGTTCCCGAAATTCTCTTCCCGACAAAAGACTCTTCTTCATTTTTAAACTCTGACAGGAAGTGAAACATTTACAACATTTACTGTAAGTGTCCAAAATGAACACTTCTGTCGTAATTTATCAAAATGCATTTGGAAAAAAATGACAACTATAAAAAATATATATATCTTTGGGATATCCCTTACGAAAACTAGCCATGTTTTTATTATAGTAAAAGTGTAGTAACCATGTTTTTGGGCAGATTGATTACAGTTTGTATAACCATGGTTCCCTTGCTGTCGGTCTCTCGACGTTGTGTCGAACCGACAGATGGGGTTCGTCCCTGAGAACCAATCGCTTCCGACTACTTAGAAAAGGCCAATGAAAATTGGCGAATGAAATTTGCATGCCGGACTCCGCCCCCGGAAATCCGGGTATAAAAGGGAGACGGCGTGCTTCATTCATTCACCTTTTGTTCTTCGGAGCCTTCGCTTATGAAGATCAACTCTCGCTACTACTTAGCAACTCCAGATTGCCGGTTCTACGACGTGGTGCAGTGGACGGTCCCTTCCTGCGGCTACTTCCCCTGGGCGTCTCGGCGGTTCCAGAGGTGTTCGAGCTAGCAGACGGTGCCACACCGTCTGCATTCTAAAAGAGCAAATTTCTCCAGCGTGGCATGTCCCGCTGTTCTCGTGGGTGCAACACATTCATCGAGGAGGGGGACGGACACGAGGTCTGCTTCCAGTACGCTGGGGCAGCCCTTGTTGATACGTCCTGCCCGCACTGCGGGCGGTTGACGATTCAGACGTTGCGTCACTGGTGGCTGTGTTCCCACGGGTCTCAGCCACCACCTTGTCTGCTTCCCGTTCCGTGACGGCAGGACTACGGCCCTGCCGCCCGCTACGGCGAGCAGCGAGGGTGATATGAGGATTACTGTGAGCGCTAATCCATCAGCCACTGGCTCGCGGACCGTTCGCACCTCGCCTTGCTCGTCTGACCGTTCCCCATGAGACGGTCCCACATATTCGGAAATGGTGCGTGATGATGAGAGGTCTGTTGCAGCATCGGAGGGTGACTTACTGGCATCTGACGCTGATGATTCCTCGGAGCTCCCTCCCCCGGGGGGGTCGAGCCCAGGAAGAAGTGGACGACGAATGTCAGCCATGCTTTCCCGGGCCGCCGGCGTTGGGTTGCAGTGCCCGCACTGCCTCTCCCAACGCTCGCGGCTGGATACATGGTACCTCGGGGTTGAGAGCGGCTCCAAGCCGTACTCGCCCCAGTGCCATGTTTCCCCGGAAGTGCATGAGGAACTTAGTACGACCTGGAACGCCCCCTTCGGCGTCGTGCACGTCAACTAGTTCCATCACCCTTTCTTCCCTCGATGGTGGGGCAGCTAGAGGATACGTCGAGTCCCCTTGGGGCTCGACCTAGACTCCCGTCCAAAGCACGTAGGCTTTTCGGCATCCAAGATGTCGAGAGGTTACTCTGCTGCGGGCCAAGCTGTCCCCTCTCTCCACGCTATGGCCATCCTGCAGGTCCATCAGGCCAAGGCGTTGAGAGAGCTCCACGAGGGTAAGACCGACCCAGCGCTTATGCAGGAACTCCGCGCCGTCACCGACCTCGCTCTACGGGCGACCAACGTGACCGCGCGGGCCCTGGGTCGGGCGATGTCCACACATGTGGTCCAGGAGAGACACCTCTGGCCAAACCTTGCACAGATGGGTAATGCGAGAAAGTCCGCTTTCTCGACCCACCCATCTCGCAAGGGGGGGGGGCTGTTTGGTGATACTGCCGAGCCACAGTTCTCGACAGTAAAAGGAGCAGACAGAGGATATCAAGCATATCCTCCCCCGTCGCGACTCGGCCGCCCTCTGGCCGTCGAGATCCTGTGCACCCTCTGCTTCCCAGCAGCCCTGGTCCTCTTCGACACTCCGGTTCCGGTGCCCCCACTCGGCGGCCCCCCGGGAGACGTCGAAGAGGAGACCACACCCCATCAGCAGCTGCGGCGGAAGCCATAGCGGCCCTCATGGGAAGACCCCAGGGAGATCGAGAACACCTTTTGGGCCCGACCCCAGCCATTCCATTGCTGGTTGGTCGATCCGGTACGGTTCCTGCCCCGTCCCAACTACCCACTTCTAAAGGTTTTTTCTCTCTCTCTCTGGGTGGTTCTCACAGCCGCTCTCACCCTCTACACGATGGTGTTTGGCAACTCGACGTTGCGTCATGGCAAGACCCAATGTCGAGTATAATCAGCAGCCTAAGCACTCTCAATCAACGGTGCGTTGTGCTACATCATCGTCTGGATATTATCACAGCCGCTCTCACCCTCTACACGACGGTGTTCGGCAACTCGACGTTGCGGCGAGACCCAATGTCGAGGATAATCATCAGCCTAAGCACTCTCAATCGACGGTGCGTTGTGCTACATCATCGCCAGGCAGGAAAAACTGCAGAGCCGATCTCCTCTCCGGGGGCCCCCCCACGGTGAGGGATCCGCACTGCCAGCCATCGAACGACCCCCCGGGAGGTCGATGAAGCAGAACGTACCCCTAGCCTACCTGTCTCGGTCCCTGGGAGCCTGACAAGAGCTCCCCAAACCATCACGGTGACTATGGGATACGATCCGTCTCGGCTACGCGGTCACTCTCCAGATGCCCGCCCAAGTTCGGGGCATCCTCTCAACCTCAGTCAGAGGCAAGGATGCTCCTGTGCTTTGGGACGAGGTCGCCACCCCCCTGGAGAGGAAGCGATCGTGCTCGTCCCTCTAGCCGAGATGTTTAACGGGTTTTACAGCCCGTACTTCATCGTCCCCAAAAAGGGGGTTGCTAGATCTGCGTACCTTGAACAGGCACCTACTCAAGCTGCCGTTCAGGATGCTCACGCAGAAGCGCATCCTGGCATCTATCAGATGTCAAGATTGGTTCATGGCAATCGACCTGAAGGACGCTTACTTTTCATGTCTTGATTCTCCCTCGTCATTGCCCGTTCTTACGGTTCGCTTTCGAGGGTCGGGCATATTAGTACAGAGTCCTCCCTTTAGGTCTGTCCCTGTTCCCACGAGTCTTCACGAAGATCGTGGAATCTGCCCTCACTCCCCTCAGGGAGAGAGGTGTGCGGGTACTAAACCATCTCGACGACTGCTCATTTGACACACTCGCGAGACCTGTTATGTACACACACAGGGACCTAGTGCTTCGGCACCTAGATCGATTGGGACTACAGGTCAACCGAGAAAAGAGCAAGCTCTCCCCTGTGCAGAGCAACCTCTTTCTTGATATGGAACTCAACTCTGTCTCCATTATAGCGCGGGAGTGCGCTCAGTCAGTGTTGAACTGCCTGGAACAATTCAAGCAGTCAGCCGTCCCCCTGAAACAATTTCAGAGGCTCCTGGGCACATGGCATCCTCGACGGTGGTGATACCCCTTGAGTTGATGCACATAAGACCGCTCCAACACTGGTTACAGAGTCTAGTTCCCTGGAGAGCGTGGCACACCGGCAGCAGGCGGATGGTGATTACGCCCCTCTGCCGACGCACCCTAACCCCTGGTCTTCTATGATCTTTCTACGGACGGGGGTCCCTCTCGAGCTGGTCACGAGGCATGTTGTGGTGACGACAGATGCCTCCCTGCAGGGTTGGGGTGCCGTGTGCAACGGGCACGCAGTGTATGGGGTGGACGGGCCCCCGCCTGCACGGGCATATCAATTGCCTAGAGTTGTTGGATGTGCTACCTGCACTGGAGGGGCTACAACCTCTCATACAGGACAAGCACGTGCTGGCCCGGTCGGACAGCACAACTCCCATAGTGTATCAACCGCCAGGGTGGCGTTCGCTCACGGCAGCTAACACGACTCGCCCGACGCCTCCTCCTGTGGAGTCCGCAGGTGATCAGTTCCCTGCGAGCCACACATATCCCAGGCGACCTGAACCAGACAGCCGATGTGCTCTCTCGTCAGTTGACGCCTCGCGGAGAGTGGCGACTCCACCCCCGCGCAGCCAGCTCATTGGGTACAGTCCGGGCGGGCTCAGGTAGACCCCTTCGCCTCCCTGGACACCACCCATTGCCAGCTAAGGTACTCCCCGCCCGAGGCCCCCCTCGGCATGGATGCTCTAGCGCACAGCTGGCCGTGGGACAAGCGGAGGTTGTTCTTCAAAATATCTTCTTTTGTGTTTTGCCAAAGAAAGAAAGTCATACTGGTTTGAAATGACGTAAGGGTGAATAATTGATGAAATCATTTTCATTTTTGGGTGAACTATCCCTTGGGCATGTAAATACATTTTTGTTTCCAGGTAGACTGGTTTGCTCTCACATATATTATAAAGAATCAGATTAATTCTGCTACAACTGATAACAATTCTTTTTTGCTAGCCGCCTTTACCGAACAACACACATTGTGCTGCAGTGTACTGTATGTCATCTGCGGCCAGTCAAATTCGACTCCCGCCCTACAGTAGATCAATGTAGTGTATCAATAGCCAAAGGGACCTTTTATCCAACCACAGCAATAATGTTGCTGTACAGAACATGGTTATTCTGGATGTTTTACTGTAAAATAAGCAGACTATTAATATCTAACGCAACGATACCCCAATGAGCGGTGCATGATTGGTAGATGGATCATATAGAGTACTGTATGTATTTGCATTCATGACTGCAGTAGGTCCGGACTAACACTGGCTGATTAATTTATAGAAATGAAGTCTTAATTGTGTTTTAGACCTATGAATGCAGTTATGTTAAATTGGCCAATTTCATAAATCGTCTGACTGTGATTGTTTTAATCAATAGAAACAATAGCACAAAAACAACCACAGAGAGCACATGCACATAAATATATAGACACTCACAAATATACACAGCACAAATAAAGAAACGCACACCCGACACAGCTCTCATTTTATAATGTTAATTGAACTTTGTAGTTTTATATTACATGATTGATTGATTCAGGCATTACAGATCATCAGATATAAATACTAAATAGCACCATACTGCAGATTTCATGAAAGAAAACGATTAAAGCCAGCATATTTATACTGGATCTTTGATGGGAAAATAGCAGAAGGCATTTATTTCTGCCATCGGAATGGCAGTGGAAAACACATTACGCTGCTCGCTGCTTAATCTTATTTTTCCTCATCATTAATGGAATTAGTTTTGACACTGGTTGTGATAATTGGCAGTTTAGCCATCTGACATTACACCGCTGATGCTTACAGAAAAATCCAGAGGCTTCTTGCTTTGTAAAGTACTGTATTAGACTGCTAATGGATGTGACTTTATTTCAGTCACATGGATAGATTTCTCAGCAGCCTCTATTTTTGTTAAAGACCTCTCTTGAAATATAATTTTTACACTACGGCTGTTTCCTGTCTGCTAGATAAACGTTCTTTCTCTGCCAGCCGCTCTAAATCTCTTTCTGTCTGCTTTTCTTTGCCAGTCTCACTTACATTGGCCCTTTCCTCCAACCCCACCCACCTCTATTTCCTACCTACCACCTAGATTGTAGGATCCAGTCAACGGTTTCCAAATAGCTTAATGAAAATGTAAAAATGCAAGTTTGTGCAGCGGGTACTGCATAGAACATTAGCTCAGACCATTAGCTAAGAGAAACAATACAATGGAAAGTCAATGGAAAGTTCCCACAATGATAGAAAAACAAATGTGTATGTGTGTGTGATTCTGACTCACGAGTATGTTTGTGTGTTTATCACCACAACATTTGGTTTGAAATTGTTCCTTGGCGTGAAGATAATATTTCTCATTTTCTGACAGTGCGCACTGAAGGCTCCTTTGAGCTTAATGCGAGTCGGGCTTAAGAGAACAGCCTTTGTTACACCAAAGCGAAAATTAATACAGCTATACCCATAAATCTGATTTTGAAGGCTTTCTGTAAAATAATAACAGACACCTAGAATCTATGAGACTGGTGACTGACTGAAGTGTCCATTTATCGCCCGTATTCTATATTCAGAAATGAAGGACACGTCTACTGACTCTAAAGCACAGTGTTTTTCCAGACATGGCACTTGCATATTTTACCGTGTCAGTACCGCAGTTGTAATTTATTATGATGGTGCATTGGCACTCACATCATATAGGATATATATCATATGGGTACATACAGCCACGGAAAAAGAGACCATTCCAAATGTTCGTTTAATCAGCATTTCTAGACGTATTGTGGTCATTCTAGTCCAGTTTCTGTTGAATTTCTTTGAAAGGAGTGACGTAAAGTCATCCAACAGCAATTTGAAAGACTGACAGCATGACACATGCACACTTGAAAAGTCATTTTTGAACTCTTCCTAAATACATGTAGAAACAGTATTTGAGGTCTGAAAAAATACAGAGCATCTTTTCTGTTATTTTCACATGTTTCTGCAAAAAAGTGACCTGGGCTGCGTTTCCCGAAACATTTTTATCGCTACGTCGTTCTTAAGTTATCCCTTAAGATGTACCTTATCGTTCATATGTGTTTCCAGAAACGCTCTTAGTTAAGAATACCTTCTGTAAGTCAAACGTTCGGAAGGTTGGTCTGGAGCGCTCTTAGCTATACCTTATCACTGCTAAGAGTTCACCCCCCTAGTGGCCACTGTGAAAAAAAGCTTCTTTACATCGCAGCCTATTCAAATAAAATCCTAAAGTTAAATAAACCAGTATATTGACGTGTTTTAATGCAAAGGATATAATTGTCGTTACACTGATGGTTAGCTTTTTAATGATATTATCTGAAGGTGCATCAGCTGGCAAACCAAAGAATTTTGAGTATATTTAAAGAGAAAGATTGTGGTAGGAAGTTTAGTCAAACTGCAGGGATACAGCACATTTATTGGCTAAATCAAAGACAGCGCCATCCGCGGAGAATTTGAGTGCATTTAATCCGTGAAAACCTGGCTACAATTTATGCTGCAGTTATAATTATAGAAAAGTTAACCTGCCACGGCAGCAAATTCAGCAGCTTTTGGATCTTGTTGGTCTAACTTTGTCAAGACAAACTTAACGGAGCAGCCCCTCAATTCAGCTCTAGGTGTTTTTCCTGCTGTTGCTGTTGATTATATGTTCCGCGTTCTGCACTTTTATTGAGTAAATACTCAATACTTAATTGAGTAAAAACACATTTACTCTCTTTACTTTTTTTATTTTAGTTGTCGTGAATGAATAAGTTTAATTGCGATATCAAATACCTTATTGTAGGGCTGCACAATTATGGCATACTTGTTTATATTATTCCCCTTGATATTGTAAGTGGGATTAATAATGTTGATTATGTTTTAATGTTTTAATAAACGCGCCATTAAGATACGTGCCTGGCGCTGTAAATGCGCTTGCTTGTGCATCCAGTGTCCAAGCACAATAAACGTGTGAACTTTACAAGCCTAATTGTTAGTTGCTGGAATAAACATGTTTAATGCACCGCAACAGCTGTGTGGCTTTGCGTGACCCTCCTTATAACCCAAAGTTTGAGAACCTTTGATATAAATGATCATACTGCCAGTTAGTGTAGCGGGGTTGATACATTTCGACATGAGATTGCGGGTTCGCACACTCATTTCACAATTAAATAATATCCATGGTTGGATTTAGTTTGCAATTTGGTTTGTTTTTTGGAGTCCTAATAAATGCAACTTCAACTATTTCTAAAGTGCTTATTTTATAAAGAACACCGCTACCTCACACAGCGCAGTGAAGAAATCCCTGAATAGAGTGAATAATTGATTGTTGAACGATCGATATCCATTAATTCAGCACCACCGCCATGGACAGCACCTGGTAACGCGGGACGTAATAAAGTAACCTCCTAAAGTAGGACTGTCAAACGATTAATCGCAATTAATCGCATCCAGAATAAAGGTTTGTGTTTACATAAAATATATCTGTGTACTGTGCATATTCATTTTGTATTTATAAAGACAAAACATACACATACTTGTCTATATATTTAGGAAATTTTAAATGTATTAATTTATATTTACCAATAATTGAAATTGTAAATAAAAGTTTATTAATAGTTATATTTTATATTTTTCTTAAATATATGCATTTATGTGTATGTGTTTATGAATACAAAATTAATATGCACAGAACACCGGCATATATTATGTAAACACAAACTTGTATTCTGGATGCGATTAATCACGATTAATCGTTTGACAGCCCTATCCTAAAGTGTTTTTCTGTGTCTCAAAATACAAGGGCAACAAAAGTAAAAATCAATTGCATATTCACATTGACTTTAACCAGCTTCGAAGCTTAAACTTGTTTTACACCCATCATGTCAAACAGTCAGAATCTGGAGTTAAAAGCTGAGTCACGCCAACCATGTCAAATCTCACACACATGGGTGAAAACTGTAAAGATCAAGGTGTGCAGGTAACGACTCTGCAGTGGTTTTTGCTCAGTTTTCGTCTGAAGCCGAGCTCTGACTGGTCAGTTGACACTAATTCACAGTAGGTCACGTCTAACCTCAGAAAGAAAGCTTTTGCTTTCACTTGATCGCTCTCTTTCTCTCGCAGAGGTACATGGAGACGGTCTCACACACACACACTGCGCTCAGATCTCTCACAATTCTATGGTCCACTTCATCAATGGCTTTCCTACATGCATGCTGTCAGTCACTGACTCTGCTTAGCCGATAAAAGCAGCAGGTGCAGTTCAGAGGGGTTTCTTTACTGTCGAACATGCCGCTGGTTCAGACGCGGATATGTCGGGCCGTGCGAGGTCAACTGAGTCGACTTTTTCTCTGTAAATGAAGAAATCGACATTAAACTGTATGGCGTCTAGTAATAACTAGTTCAATTCCATTCAAGTCCTGGTGATATAAATCTGACGCCATAAAACTGCAAGATTTCGGAGTTGCGCACAAACCAAATTCCTTTTCACACTATAAGGAGAGCAGTTTAATTATGTATCTTGAGACTTTGAGACTTTTCCGATGTCTTTTATCCAGACATTTTATGTATGTACAGTATGGATACAGGATACGCATATTGCAATTCTTAAAAATGCAAATTCATTATAAAGATGTAATATTGGATTAATTTTGATCTATGACAATACACACAACAGCAAATTTAAAATAATTCATTTTACTCACTTCCATTAACTTCATTTTTGTTCCAGAATTTTGCCTTTTTTTTCACTACAATTTTGCTATTAGTCTGAATAGTGATGTGGTTGAAGTGATTTTTTCATGAGAGGGAATTACCTGAAAAGATAGATTGATTCATACTGTACATTGATGGACATTCGTAGTACATTAAATGTCATTTTCAACCTGTATGACTTTTGTTTCTTCTGCAGAACGCAAAAGAAGGTATTTTGAATAATGTTGGTAACCAAACAACATTGAACCCCATTGACTTCCATTATATGGACACAAAACCATTGAGACATTTCTCAAAATATCTTCTCACATACAGATTTAAAAAAACATGAGGGTGAATAAATTATGACCACATTTTTATTTTGGGGTGATGCTTTTTTTTAAGATACTTTCGTTTCTTGAAAGTCAACAGGGCCGGAAAAAACATAATTCTGTTCCCAGTTCCCATCATTGCGTAAATTTTGAACTACTTTGTTAAACATGTAAACATGATTCAATTTTAGAAATAGGATGCGCATAAAATGTGACCTGCAAACTTTATTCGATGTATGCTGATACATGTACCCAACAAATAGGCCTTTGTATTTCCAGCCCGTGGCGTTACATTAGTTACATAATACAATTATGAAATATAGTGATAGAGAAACTGAGGGCGGGAGAAAATATTCGTTAACGCAACTATGCAACTCAGCGAGTGAATAAACTTTAGAGATAAAATAAAGCTTGAAGGTCTTATAGGCATGCTGAAATATTTTCTATAGGCTAGTAATTATTTTCTTTTATTAAGCACTATGTGGTGTGAATTATATCTCTGGATGAACGAAAAGAATATGTTTATCGTATTTGTCTTCAGGCATCTCAGATGAGAAATGGGCTTGCAATATCAAAACCCAAAATAGAACTTTTTTACCTGATCTACTCCTATTTTGTTTTTCAGCTCCAGCTATCTCTGAAGCATCCACGACACCCAAGTTACTAAAACCCACAACCACTACGACGACGACCGTTCAGCAGAGAGGTCAGGTGACTACGGTTACCACTGTAGGGACCAAAGCTATTAACAAGACGCCCAAATCTCCAGCCTCACCTCCCCAGACCACCACACCTCCCCCGCTGGAGTCTTTTCCTCCTCCGGAGCGCTTCTGCGAGAGCGTGGAGCTCAGGGACATCCTGTGGCCTCAGACACAGAGAGGCATGCTGGTGGAACGGCCCTGTCCCAAAGGAACTCGAGGTGGGGACACGTACCTGTTAAAGTGGTTTTCCACTTACAGCTCTTTGATTTATTATCAGTCTGTCTGTTATTTTTGGGGAAAGAGACATGCAGCTGTTCTCTGTGAAGATTGTTGATAATAATGACGATAAAGATCTCTTCCTCAATGTAATCTAGTTCATTAGCATAACTGTTAGATTTCAGATGCGATTGCCAAGCAAGTTTACGTTTAAATTTTTGTGCATTTGGAAGATGTTATCCAAAGCTATTTGCGGGTGCGCTCAAGCTATACATTTTATCAGCACGTGTGTTCCCAGGGATTTAATCCCATGACATTGGCATTGCTAGCTTCTTGCTCTACTAGTCAAGCCAAGATCAAAGATAATTCCAACAAAAGTAAAACTTCCTTGCAAATTTCTATAATCTTCTCCATCTGTTATATCATACAGTAAGCTACTGTCAATTCAGTCCAGTTGCTTACGAATCATCCAGAACAAAATTGCAGGGGATGCGTTACAAACAGAATTGAAATGATACGTTTTTCAATTGAATGTTGATTTGTTCAAATGTCTAAAATATGAGCGATGAGATTTTAAGGGTTGCTTCAGCAAGCACCGCTAATAATAATGTCCTTTTCTGAACAGGCACTGCCTCCTACCTGTGTGTTCTGTCCACGGGGACCTGGAACCCGAAAGGTCCTGATCTGAGCAACTGCACGTCCCACTGGGTGAATCAAGTCGCTCAGAAGGTTTGTAGTTTCAAAACATTTCCATCTCCCAGAATGAGCTGCGAAAATGCGTCAGTTTACAGACCACACGGTCGTAAAAGTAAAACGCTCTCCTGTGCCATATTTTGCAGCTCATTCTTTCTATTATCACTGTTTAAGATGAAGACACACAGCCTTCAAACATCCAAATGGATGATCCGGTGCTCTCTTGAGCGTGCGCTTTGGTGTTAATGCGAGACGTTTCCTGTAAATAGAATAGATTGGGCGCAATGGGACGCCCAGCGTCCTGCGCGAGAGCTGCGGAATCGCTTCGGCCGTTGAACTCGGGAAGTGTTTCCAACTGCACTTCGAAACTGTTACCGGTTTTTAATGATAGCTGTAATTGCTGGGAGGGGGCTGCCGCTGAATCAGCGTGATGATGTCATAATGGGAGCCAAGAGCCTCGTAGATACGAAATGATATTTTTCGGAGCCATGCTGTGAGGTTAATTTGTGTAATCTCTCAGATCCGGAGCGGGGAAAACGCAGCCAACCTGGCGAATGAGCTGGCCAAACACACCAAAGGAGCCATCTTCGCCGGTGACATAAGCTCTACCATGAGGCTCATGGAACAGCTGGTGGACATTCTCGACGCTCAGTTACAGGAACTGCGACCAAGCGAGAAAGACTCGACCGGCCGCAGCTTCAATAAGGTATTAACAGGTTGCAGGGCCGTGCACAGAACTTTTGAGGGGCATGTGCTGAAACTAAAAAATGGCAAATGTCCCCCTTTTAATTGGTCACATCTTAATGACAATTTAAATCAAACAAAATATTAGTCTCAAAAGCTTTAGATGTATTAACTATTAATAACATGTAGTCTAACAGGTAGGAAATATACAGAAGTTGAATGACAGGGTTTGATTTCATATGAAAGCTGGTTTCAAGCCCTGTCCAAATCAGTTTTTACAGCATGAATGTGAATTAACCATGTGACTGTACAATATGATTGATTAATAAATTAAGTGTATCGTCAATCATAAATCAACAAAGACATTTCTTAGATCTATATTTTACCTAGGTGACGAGGATCACTCAGTCACTTTGTGTCAAACGTTCCGAGGTTTTTGACCAGCGAATCTATGCAAATGTGCAGTTTGTCTGTCATCATTAAAACGGCGACATCAGCATTTTAATCAACAGGTTACAGCGTTGTTGTAGCTATATGGGTGGTCAGTTTTCCTGTTGTAAAATACATTTGGCCAAAATCTAGTTTATAAAAGATGAAATGCTACTGTGTGCACAGGCTATTAAGTGCAGGCAAATGCTAGCCCTCTGGTCCCAAATGTCTCAGATCTCAAATACATAAAATATGAACATTTTAGACATAATGTTTCTTGCGTAAAGAAAACGCTGTACTTATTCAAACAACAATATCTTTATTTAACCCTTGCAAGACGTTCAGCTGCTGTGAAAGGAACTGCAGTTCATTCAGTCAAGAGGGGGGTAGAGCCACGAGATTTTACTGACAGTTTATGCGTATCCAACAAGATTTAGTCACAAGCTCTTTGTAACCTTTCATCGGCTAAATATTTGTGAAACAGGCAGACAGACGTAAAGGGTGACCGATAGCATTGATTTTATGAAGAAAAAAAAAACACCACCAAAAAAGGGGCACTTCAGAGTGTAAGGGCCAGAAGGTCATGTGCTCTGCATAGGTTGAGCCCTATCTGTGCACGTGCCTGACAGGATGGGATTTTTTATACGGAGCAGTGTCTTGCTTAATAGAAAGTATTGCATTCATCTCAATGTGTCACACGCCAACTTTAGTGTAAACGCACCGGCCAACATAAATCACTCAACTGACGTTCTTTTTGAAGTATGCAAGATTATAGTTACCAAATCATAATGTGCTATGAGTATGCTACATGTGCTCAGAATATAAACTTTGTCTTGTGGACTTTCCAATCCAGTGCATAGTACAGGTATGAGAATTGGGATGCAGATACTGTGAAAAAAGATAACAAACAAGTGTATTTTAATTTCAGAAAAAAATAGTTAGCAACCTGCTTCATTGGTTTTATACTTATGTATACTGTATATATGAACCTGTTTTTCACCTCTATTTCGGTCACTGTTTAACATTAGTTGTTAAGCCATAGAGTCTGGCAGTTATAGCAAGTGTGTATAAAGAAGCATTGTTTTTAATACAGGAATCAGAAAAAGAAGAAATCACTGTGCTCTGATTGTAGAAAAAAACAAAAGATCCACACTCATTTTCTTGATTTTACATTATGCAACACAGACAATACAGTTTATTACAGAGACAACTGAAATCTCTTTTATACAGTGCATGTGTTGTACAGCTGCTTGTATTGCTTTTCCTGCATTTCATTGGCTAAAATTGTAGAAGTGGGTGGAGCCGAGAGTGTATCTGGAAACTCATGTTTGGAGCAAGGATTGTACTCACCAAGAGAATGTAAATGCAGTATCTTTCAGCATCAGTTAGTTGGTATTGCCTACTAAATTATAGCCAGAGGATATATAGGGCAGAGAGAGATGGTCACTAATCTGAGTGAGGTCACACCCCACAGCCCACTGGCAAGACTATCGTTTGATTCTTGCAGGAGACACATGGCCCTCAGCCAACATAATTGACACGAGCATAGTGCATATTCCTGGGACAGTGTTTCCATCGATCAGTTACAGCCCTGACCCTGCCCTTCACCTTTAACCCTTATTTTCTTCATACCATGATCTACAAGCTCCACCCCTAAATCCTGTTTCTGACGCCAACCCCTATATCTAAGCTGAATTTTAACATTTTCACTTAACCAGACACAATGCATCAAAGCAACAAGCAATAAACTAACAAGCAACACTACATTTTGTTTTCTTTTAGTATCCGTAATATCACACTTGGTAGCCCCGCCCATCGTAAATTCTCAATGTATTTAAATTTGGCTTCTCTGTTAAAATCACCCATCCAAGTGTTCACAGGTCTACTATTTCCTACTGTGATGTGCATTGTGTAGAAATACACAAAAAAACCCGCCCACCATTATGATTGGCTGTGATATACTGTTTTATTCTATAATTCACATAGCATTTTCTCTCTCAGTGTGGACAGAAATATTGCTTGTTGCTGAAATCTTGTCATGTTGAGCCTGTTCACACCAAGGATGATAACTATAACTATAAAGATGAAATGTTACATTTTTAAGAGAATACCAGAGTCCACACCCCAACTATAACAATAAGAATACAGATCAACTATATTGTTGCAATTGCAACAAACGCTAAAATGTTGAAAACAAATTGGATTTAAAGGCCTCGCTCATTTAAAATATGAAACTGAAGCACACAATATTAGAATAAACAATGCTGTTGTATGTGGGTGTGGATGCTCTAGTTTGCATTATCTTGTTTTCTTTATAGTTATCGTTCCTGGGGTGAATAGGTCATTCTAGTCCTAGCACCTAAATCAGGGCAGTGATTGTTCGATTTCAGTGTCGTCAAAGGAATATGTGCCATCTCATCCTACTATAAACATGGATGTCAGCAATGTTTGCGAACCATAGCTGATTCAGTCCCTTTTAAATGTTGGATTGCATATGTCTCATATGCATATTATGAGTTAGCGGTGCAGTTTTCAAAGAAAGAGCAGCTGTGGAATAAATATGCCTGTTGTTTTCAACTCAAAGCCACCTTGTAGAGTGTACACCCTAACATTCATCTTTAACATGTGTTGCTGAAGTGCTTGTGGATTGGAAACCCCATCGGTGTACCATCAACCTTTCTAAGTGTGTTTCTTTGGTCTGTTTTGTTCTTGTGTGTGTCCTTTCTCAAACCGAAAAGCTTCAAAAACGAGAAAGAACGTGCAGGGCGTATATGAAGGTATGTCTGTGCTATTCTTCTTTGTCATTTCTGTCCTCTCTCGTTCTTTTCTTGCCATTGTTTCTCAGCATGTTTCTTTCATTCACACTGTCCCCAGTTGAAAGGAGAAGCTCGGTTGGTCATAGACGTGTGATGTATTTTGGATGCTGGTATGGTGTTGTCTTCCCCCGTCTTTTCAACTGTCTTAAATTTGCTATCCATAATGTTTGCCTCTCTATCGCCATCTCTGTTTGAAGCATAAAATGGCAGGTTACTTTGCGTACGTATTTTTACTGACTTTTCACTCGAACTATAATTGTAAATTCTCCAAAAAATGACAATTTCTTTCTTACTTTTTTATAATCTAAAGAACTTTTTTAAACACAAAAAAAACTTTAAGCAAAAAATGTTCTTCGGATGTCAAAGGTTCTGTATAGAACCATTTAACCAAAAAATGGTTCTTCAATAGCATCTTCATTTATTTTTCATTATTTTTTGAGAGTGTAGACCAGCATAAACCAACCTTGCAGGTCCTTTCAGCAGGCTTGACACAGCATTTCATCAACAGTGGTGGTTCCATATTTTAGTAGTTTGGAAATTGTGTGGCTGCATTTTTATTCCTATTTCTTATCTTTGTGCGTGCGTGCGGGTGTGTGTGTGAGTGTTTCTGTGTATTTTCATTTTCAATGTTGAAGTCATAATGTCTGTTGACTTGCTTGATTCGCAGGTTGGCGATGCATGCATTGTTGTTGCGCTCTGATGTGATTGGTTGTAAAGGGCAGATGTCAGTTTGCGGTGTTTGAAATCTATGTGATTGCAACATCGGATTTGTTGAAGCTTTTTTAGCTGCTTAAAGATCTTTGATGTACCAATGCAGAGGTGATTTAGAGAGGAACATTTCTATATAACAAGATTTGTACATTATGTGAAATGCAAGATGCTGTTTTGGAAAGGCAAAGCAGGGTAAATAAATGAGCTAATGTGTGTTCCAGTGAAACCTTAGACTGTGGAGAAACATATATTAGATGTTATATTTTTGTTTGGTGTGGACTGAGCAATTGAAAATAGTTTAAAATGAAAACTATGAAAATGTAATTAAAGCAGATATATTCGAATCAATGTTAATGTGAGGCAAAGGTGCGAAACCAATGAACATTAATTATCAGAGCGATATGAATCAATATTTTAGCAGCCTGTTGACTTGTGTGTGTTTGAGTGTAAGTGTGTGAGATAAAATATACTCTGTATCATTCACTTAAACCTGAGGATACTATTGTGTCTCAATGGAGTTCAATGTTCAGCATTAAACTGTTGTCTGGAAGATAATTATTGAGCTTTCAGGTTTAAAAATAAAGTGTGTAACAGTTAGTGTCACCGAACTTGAAACACTCCCTCACCTTTCATTGTTCAGGCCTACTGCCGAGACCTATCAGTTAACATTTCATTCATCTGAATGGCAGTTGCTTGGCTTACACATGTCCTCCTGGAAGTACACAATGCAAGTGCTGTCATCTTTCTTTAAATCTTTGTTTAGATGTCAATGTCACACTGGACAACATTCATTTCTTAGTGGTTCTGTCTTGTTTCTCAGTACAAATATCTAAATATTCCTACATCAAGCTAGGTCTATTCGAGAAGTGAAACGACTTCATATTTTAAAGGGGTCACATGACAGGGCTAAAACTAATATTATCGTTTGTTTTAGATGTAATGCAATGTGTGTACACGATTTAAGGTTCAAAAACGCTGTATTTTCCACATAACGTGCATGTTTGTATCTCCTCTTTGTCCCGCCTCTCTGAAACGCGCTGATTTTTAACAAAGCTCATCGCTCTGAAAAGCGAGGTGTGCTATGATTGGCCAGTTAACCAGTGCGTAGTGATTGGTCGAATACTGCATGCTTTTCACGGAAATGTAACGCCTCTTACCATATTCGGAACATCATGTTCCCATGCAATTGTACTGACAGGTGATCAAATGTCATCGGTACTTCCTTATATCAATTCGAGCCTGAATCTGATACGGAAAATGAAGATGATCAAGCCGATATATCAACTTTGCCAGCGCAACTTGAGCAGGATGTAAAGGATTGGTAAGGATTTATTAAAAAAATATGATGTTAAATAGTTAAAAACTATAGCTAACTGTTTAACCTTTTATATATGAGGTTAATAAGAGTATAAACAAACATATTGGTAACATAATAAATAACGCGAGCGCTTTGGCCCTTCTTGATCAACCAGTGTTTCGCAACGTCTCGTCGCGACTCAACAAAGACAATAAACCCAAAATAAATACTAAATATAAAAAGACATTATAAACACGACATTTGTTGCCTCTAGTGGGAACATTATTACTGATTATTAGGACGTATGTTGTCTTTTTTCACGTTGCGCGCGTGTCTGCATTTGCAGATCACAAACACATGACAAACTCAACTCGCGTTAGTCCGTAACAAAGTCTTTTACAATGAAAATATACTTACAGGTTGCGAATCTGAAGCGCCAGCGAAGTTTTAATGGTTGGAATGGCCCCACTTTTTAACCATAGCTTTCATGCACAACCGGCCTTGATCTCTCCCAGGTTCAGGAAGCAATCTTCGGTGAAATGCGCTGCACAAACTTGAACATTCGGATTGTACTTTTCTGGAACAGTGTTGTAATTAAAATGTAACCATTCGTTTTTAGTTGTCTCATCTTTTGGCATGGCAAACAAAGAGTCTTTCTTTTCGCAACGAAACACACAGCGTCTCCGCGACATGGCTGCGGCGGTGACGATACAATGAGATTTACAAGTACACCCACCTTACTTGGGTATAGATTTGGACGGTCTTAAGTCAAATCATGTTACGAAGTGACGTACATTCGTCGGGGTGTGGTTACACGAGGCATTTCAGGCAGGTCTGGGTTCGCATTTGCTTTTAGATAGAATGCATCTTTTGTTCCGACACTTGAATTTGAGCAATTTTACATGTCTAATACATGCATGGGCAACTTATAACACACCAAAGACACAGAAAAACACGTATTTCCGTCATATGACTCCTTTAAGTCTTGTTTTTTAGAAAAATGTGTCAAAATGAAGGAAACACTTTACAAGGTTATATTTGTTAACATTAGCAAATGCATGAACTAACATGAATTAACAATGAACTATAGTTATTCACTATGTATTAATACTTGTTAATGTTAATATAATTATTCATGTTAGTTCATGGTGCATTAAGTAAAGTTAACAGATACAACGTTTGGTTTTAAAAATGTATTAATAAATTAACATGAACTAAGATAAATAAATACTGTAGAAATATTGATCATCATTAGTTAGTTCATGTAAGTTAATCCATTTACTAATAATAACAAATACTTATTGTAAAGTATTACCGGAATGAATTGATCTTATCTTAAATGAAGATACAGTACATAAGATATTAAGTCTTGTTTTATGAAAAAACAGTTGGGTAAGAAAAATGATGTTGTTTTCCTTTAAATTAACTATATTTTCCTTAGCCCATTGGCAGATAGGACCATTCAGGGGTGCGTTTCCCGAACAACGACTTAACTCGCATAGTACGATGCATCGTTTGAGAAACTAACTAGCTACTCACGACTGTTTCCCGAAAACATAGTAACTTTGTCGCACGCCTGTCGTTTGAACCACATTGGTTCAACAACATAGTTGCCGTCACAGAGGTGGTGGAGTAATACCGTCTTCTAATTAATCCGTTTTAGATTGCTGTAAATAATGTATACTGCATCTGAAAACTATTTTTGTTATCGTATTTTTGCTCTCTATTGTTTTATTTCACGATATTTAACTCATTCATAAGTTTCCTCCTGCGTAACTCTGCCCAGGGATTCCCCAGGGTCCTAGAGCAAGTAGCTCCAGACGCATGCTCACTTCCAGGCGCATGCGCACTTAAAAAAAAACAACGCTTCTTTTTCTTGACAAACTAAAAGATGTAACATTGAATTTGTATATTTAGAATGATGGATATACATGCATTGCATGTTGCTTGCTTACCTTGTCATAATAATAAGGAACGATGCTTCTAACCACAGCTCTAGACCTGTAGCTCCAACCACGCAACTTTGCGATGCTGCTTGCGATTGATCGTTGGAACAAAGGTTTCAGGAAACACATGAATTGTTGAACTACGCTGAAACGACGGAACTTGCGACCATAGTTGGCTAACGATGCTTTTGGGAAATGCACCCCAGATTTGTTTGTCATGGCAACAATACTTAATATATGTTATTTTGCTTTTCAAGTACAAATGTATCCTAATTTATCAATGTTTAGATATTTGTACTGAAAAACAGGAAGATTTTTTTTTGCAGTGCATGTGACATCTTGAAATTTTGTGTACTGTGAAAGTGTTGCATTGAGTTTAAGTGCCTACTTATAAACTTCCATATCCAGAACAGGACACATGGACAGAATAGTGTCTATGTTACGCATACTGAATAATCTTAGTGAATGCTGTAGACCCACCGGGTATACTGTTGTTTGAATACTGTGCATTTGGAGATTCTACTCATTTTGCATACTGATTTTTATAGTAAGGAAGTAGGCATATGGACACAGAGAATGATTGTTTTAAAGTTTTTAATATTAAACATCACACACTTCATCTTTATGTCCATCCTTTTTATAGAAAATTTCATTTTGCAATTTTCTCCCAGTGTTAGCACGTGGCAGATTTCCTCACTTCAATTTTATGTATGGTATTATGGAAACCGAGGGACACAACGATATAAATGTTCCCAAGTGTTTCCACGGTGAAAGCTGGATCATAACGGATGATATATGAAAACAGCGGCCTGTGATTTTAAATCTGATGACTCGCAACAAATGCGTCTTTATCTTAAAGGACGGTCCGCATTTATAATGCGTCGCGACCGGCTGTCTCTCTTTACCTTAAATGCGTCGGCCCCAGGAGCCTTTGACATTCAATACGGCACTCTTGAAAAAGACAAAGCATGTCGGGCTCATTTCTGCAGCCTGTTTTTATGTGTGTCACCTGATAACAACCTATAACAATGTGTGCATGTTTGATTTCAATGGAGCACGGGCGCAGACAGCTTCTGATAAAGTCAAGGCTTTGACATTTGACCTCACTACAGTGGTTTGTGCTGACACAAGCATCTCGTTGGGCCGTAGGCTATCGTGGATACAGTCGACAACCTACTCAGACCGGAGGCTTTAAAATCTTGGCGCGATATGAACACCACGGAGCAGACGCATGCCGCAACCATGTTACTGGACACCCTGGAGGAAGGAGCCTTCGTCCTTGCTGACAATTTAATGGAGCCGGCCATCGTGAAAGTACCGGCGAGTAATATAAGTAAGTGCGGGAAATAAGTAAATAGCCTATGCAAAATGAACGGAACTGACAAGTGTGTAAACAGCTTATTTAGTCTCTTTGCGCGCTTGCGGCTGCTCAGATTGGACCTGAAGTGGTTTCACTGTGAAATGACATAAAACATGCATTGTATTACACGTCTGTAAACCTCACGTGTTTCTCCTCTGTTTCCGCTTGATGAACTAACTTTATGAAACATGATTTCTCTTTGCAGTTCTTGATGTTTACGTGCTGAGCACAGATGGGCAGGTTCAAGATTTCAGGTTTCCCCAGGTCGGCAGGGCTGGTATTTCTATCCAGTTATCTTCCAATACGGTGAAACTCAACAGTCGTAATGGTACGGTCCAACCCACGCACAAACCCTCACACGCTTGCCATCACTGTACCGCATTAGTATTGAATCTGTTGAGAATGAGAACATATTACATCCAACTGCTTCTGTCACTATGGAGATTGCAGTGCTCTCATGGTCAGAGAAAGAGTTGAACGTGAACGTGAACATACTGCTCAGCATATGTTGTTTTCCTCAAACTTAAGCAACCTGCTGCTGGGTCACTTTGAGGAAAAATTATATTCCACTTACTGAAGTTTGAAACTTGGAAACAGAGACGTTTGAAAATGTGCGAGGAGGGGTTGTAATGTTTGCCAATGTGTACTGTATTTACTCTATACTGTATGATAGACATTAATATTACAAACGTAATATAATATTTTAATAAAATATAAAATAGCTATTAAAATAAGAAATTATGTTTTGCATTAAGAAAACTATTGTATTTATGAAAATTTTGCAAATAAATCTAATGTGTACTACAAAACATCTTATCGTCATTACTCTAATGCAATAGCAATAGCAAAAAAAAGATGTTTTGAAACAATTTACGATCTAGCATTTTTATATTTGACCTTTTTGAAGATTATTATTTATGATCATTTAATTCAGCTGAAGTAAAAAGCAATATTAGTTTTGTTGTGATGTATAACTACAATTATGTAATTCACAATGAATTATTTTATGATGTAAATATTAGTTTTGTCACCTTAAATTATGCTAAATTACTGAAAACTGTGAATTTTGTTGTCATTAACAAAGTGCAAAAAAGCTGTCAAAGTTAGTCAAAATATAATCTCTGTTTTAGTAATCCCACTTTAATAAAGTTTGATGTGGACAAAAGTTTTTTTATTTTCATTTTCTCTGTACAGGGGTTGCCAAGTTGGTATTTGCCCTTTACAAGAACCTGGGGCAGTTTCTGAGCACGGAGAACGCGACCATCAAGCTCGGCCACGAGGGGAACGGACGCAACCTTTCGGTGGCAGTGAATTCAGACGTCATCGCCGCCTCCATAAACAAGGAGTCAAGTCGCGTGTTTATATCGGAACCTGTGATTTTCACCCTGGAGCACATCGACGTGAGTTCAAGCAATAAACAAACAAAGCGATCGTAAAAACAGCAGGATAACGCAGATAACGCCGAAGAAAGAGCGGAAATAAAAGCAGTCTGGATTCAAACAGCCTACAAGGTCACAGTGGGTTTGTTCAAGCCATCGAACACGAAATTAACAAAGTCTGAACCAATGATTATTACCAGCCTAGACAAAATTCTTAATGAAAACTAATTCGTTTGTCGACATTAGGATGTAAACGATGCAATTTCCTTTTTTTGGAGTGGAAAATTAGCTCCCAGATTAGCTATACAATGCAGGATGAAATTACCAGAGGACCAATTATCCTCTGGCTCTCTTTTAAAGTGTCAGGAGTATTCCCAGAGGAGAGCCGGCTTGATTTTTGCTTTCTATCAAAGTAATTGTGTGATTTCCACAGACATGCCTTCAAACCATTCTGCCCCCTGTTAGCACCTCATATAATCAATGGTCCCATGCTAGATTTCGCACTCATTTAACCTTATTAGATTCTTTAGTCGTTTATGTGCGAACACACACTGCGCATTCAAAAGAGTGTTTGATTTGGCCGCCGTGTCTTGTGAAAGATGGAATGGCAACCCAACAGCTCGTGTTTTTCTGTGAATTACGAGTGAAGTACGATCCTGTTTCTTACGTTGTTCCTGTGCATGTGCCATTGTCAGAGACAACTCTTATACATCAGTGCATAACTCTTGATTTCAGATGCAACATTACTACAATTCGAACTGCTCTTTCTGGAACTACTCTGAGAGGACAATGATGGGATACTGGTCCACTCAGGGCTGCAAGCTCGTCCACGCCAATAAAAGTCACACCACCTGCTCCTGTAGCCATCTCACTAACTTTGCGGTGCTCATGGCTCATCAAGAGCTGCTGGTAAGCTGTGATCTTTATAAATATTTCAGCTTTGGTCTGTGTGTTACTGTGAAGCCCAGCTGTGATAATACAGTACGCACCAACAGCACTCGGCACTCAGCCGCCTTCCAGATTCAGATTATAATTCACTGGATCCCAAACAAACTCAAAAATAGGGAATAATAAAGAGAACATGGTCTGCGTTTAGGTTCGGTTTTTATTTTAATTTAGTAATTAAAATATGAATGTACTTTTTTTAGTTAACTGAAAGTTTAGTTTAGTGTTAGTTTAGTTTAGTATTTTTTTGTGTTTAGTTTAGTTTAGTTTACTTCAGTATTTTTTAGTGTTTGTTTATTTTATTTTATTTTAGTATTTTTGTAGTGTTGTGTTTGTATTTATTTTTGTTGTTTAGTTTAGTTTAGTATTTTTAGTGTTTGTTTATTTTATTTTATTTTAGTATTTTTAGTGTTGTGTTTGTATTTATTTTTGTTTAGTTTAGTATTTTAGTGTTTGTTTAGTGTTGTGTTTGTATTTATTTTTGTTGTTTAGTTTAGTTTAAGTTAAGTTTTTAGTTTTTGGTGTTTGTTTATTTTAGATTTATTTCTGTTGTTCTGTTTAGTTTAATGTAGCTTAGTGTGTTTCTTTTTGTACTGTACAGAAATGACAGTTTAGTCTAGTTTAGTCTAGTTTATCTTTTCATTGTTTTTTAGTTTAGTTTTTTTTTGCAATCAAAATCTATTTCATCTGTGCAAAGGTGAGTTTGTCTTTTTCTGCTTTGACCATGATAATTGAAACACAACAAAACATTTTTGGACAAATATTAGACATCAGACTTATTGGTAGAGCATTGCAATGAAAAAATGTATACCCTTGATTGCACTGTCAGTTGCTCTGGATGAAAGCATCTGCCAAATGCGTAAATGTAAATGTGTAGTTGTCTGATGTTGAAATATATTTTCTGAAATGTGACCTGTGTTGAAATTCCATCTCTCCCTCTCTGTGTTTGTTTGTCAGGGTGCAGATAAGGTCCAAGAGCTCCTGTTGAGTGTCATCAGTCGTGTGGGTATCGTGGTGTCCCTCATCTGTCTTGCCATGAGCATCTTCACATTCTGTTTCTTCCGTGGTCTCCAGAGTGACAGGAACACCATTCACAAGAACTTGTGCATCAGCCTCTTCATCGCAGAGCTCATCTTCCTCATCGGCATCGACATGACGGAGCCTAGGGTAACGTTACTTTGACAAATGTGATGTCTCGTCTCTTCTCATAGAAATGTCTTACCCGTAGAGACTTGCAGGCGACCTCTTTTCTTTTGATTCTTTTATTTATTGTTTTTTTAGACTTACTGAACATTTTTGACAGACATTTTTGGCTCAGACATATTAATGAAAAACATCAAAAGCGCAGTGCAGTCTGGCAATGACACCACTACACCTCTTGTACGATAAATGTGATTTACATTTCTGAGATTATTTTGATATTTGTGGTGTTATAAAATGTCAAGAAGGTGGACTGCAAGTTTCATGTTATGGCTGAAAAATAACAAAAAATGTGAGGGATAAGAAAATAATGAAAAGGGAAATGTCCATCACACAGAGAACCCCTGAAGACCCTCATAGCTGTTTTATGAAATGGACAAATTAATTCAGGTTGTCAAATGGTAAAAACTTAACAAAACATCTTTGCCTTGAAAAATATATTTGAAACTATGTGTACACTCATGCAAGCATTCACGGTGTATCAAGGAAAATATTTTACTTGGTTGTGCCACTTGACATTTTTAGTGTGATTAAATCAAAACCTTTGTAAAAGAAAAGTCTTTCAAAACTGTATAAAACCAGCATGAATATTACATTTCTGAGCCACCGCGTGTGTTTTAAACCCTGTTTTTAAAAGCTTTCCTTTAAACGCATTTGTTCTTGACCCTCGCGTTTGTTCCTCAGATGGCCTGCTCCGTAATCGCAGGAATTCTCCATTACTTTTTTCTGGCGTCTTTCGCTTGGATGTGTTTGGAGGGGGTTCAGCTCTATCTGATGATAGTGGAGGTCTTTGAGAGCGAATATTCACGCAGGAGGTATTTCTACATGGCGGGATATATCCTACCCGCTGTGGTCGTGGGTGTGTCTGCCGCGGTCGACTACAGGAGCTACGGGACCAAGAAGGCGTAAGCGACTTTGAATGTTTTCTTTGATTTTCTTTTTCCAAATGCAATGCTGTCTGCAGGAGCCGACACACGCCTCCATAGGTACCACACACACACACACACACACACATGAGTCTTCAGAGACTGCCTTACAGTACAAAATGCGGTTTCCAGGCAGGGCTGCATGTGTTAGTGTCTTTTGTTCAAATAGCCTCTGGTGACCTGTTGTTTGTAAATGCTCTCTAAAGGAGACGAGGGCCGCATGAGAAAGAGGCTTTTACGCAGATTAATGGCAGTGCTTCAGCCCTGCACTGGCTCTTGGGTTCCTCCTTATAACACACAAAACAGGTGGAAGTGTCCTGGCCCCGCTCGCTGCGTCGCTCCGTGTTAATGCCAAACTCTGAGGTTTGTCATCATTTACAGGCGTATTTAAAAGCTGTGCTTGTACAACTGCTTTAGTCTCTAATATCTCTACGGTTTCTTACAGATCTTTTAACATTGACATAATTTATGTGTTTCCTGCTGGAGGTCACGTACTAGAGGAACTTGATCCGTTACGGGAAATCTGCGCCTTTGTGCAGCGTTTAACAGACTAATGCCGAATCAACCCGTAAAAAAAACATTGCAATTTATACCCCGCGAGTCTGTTTAGGTAACAGACACCGTCCTAGATGTGCATGTTTATTAGTGGTGTTTGCAAAGGCAAGCATCTCAATTACTGTTGCTCATATTCAGGGTTAGGGATTTGAAATGAACCCCAGATTTGCCCTGGCGGATGATAAAGTGAGCAAAAAATCCCCTAGACCTGCATTGAGGGATGAACCCGAGCCATATCTGGGGACCTGAATGTTATGGAGATTTAGGGGCTGAGCGTATTTGACTTGAGCAACACCATAGAAACCACATGACAACATGCTAAAAGAACAATAAGGACACCCTACAGTTCATATAACATCTCAGCACCTGCATGGCAATATGCAAAAAAAGTCACCCTAGCAACCACACAGAACACCATAACAACCACATGACAACATGCTATAAGAACATTCAGGGCACCCTGGAATTCAGATAAAATCTCAGCACCCGCATGGTAATATGCGAAAAAGGTAAATTGCTTAGCAACACCCTAGAAACTACCCAGAACATCATAGCAACCACATGAATACATGCTAAAAGGGCATTCAGGACACATTGGAGTTCAAATAGCATATCAGCACCCCCTTGGTAACAGGCTAAAAGAGATCACTTGCCTAGCAACACCCTAGAAACCACCCAGAACATCATAGCAACTACATGACAACATGCTAAAAGACTAGCAAATCCTCAGTACTTCAACATCACTTGCCTAGCAACCACACGCCATGTCATATTAACACTAAAACCATTTAGAATGCCTAAGCAACATCATAGCAACGCCGTGTCAACCACTCTTGCACACTGGTTGTAGTTTTGCATATGCAAACATCGCTGTTCAAAACAAACAATGTAAATTTGTTAATTTGTTGTCTTGCAGATGCTGGCTCAGAATGGACAATCACTTCATCTGGAGTTTCATTGGACCGGTCACCTTCATTATCATGGTACGTTCACCTCCTGATAACCTATGTGCCGTTGAACGCTGAATGCATGTGTCAAGTGCGAAGCAGATAGAGAACAATATTTCCCTGCAGTTCGGTTTAAAGAGCAATTGACGAAATCCTCTGGTGCGAAAACATTGAGCTGTCTTTGTTTCCTCAGTCTTATTCAACAGATTGCAGCCCATCGATTTCAGCTTAGATCGGTTGAGTTTCGACAGACCAAGTCGATGCCTCCCGCGGAGAGGTTCGGAAGCGCTGCTCTTAATGTTTTTTATGACTGGGATCATTTTGATACAATGCGACTTTTAAAAGCGTGACGTCATCTTCGAATGTTACTCCATGTGGCGCGCTGCAGGGTCATTGTGACCCCCAGGGGACGAGAGCGGAACGAGAAAAGAGCGGCCAAAAATACAAAACAAAAGCGTTTATTTTCGTGACTCAACCTTTTAAGAAACCATCCAATAACTGGAAGCGCAGAGTTTGTTTGCGGTGAGATTGCGGTGTCACGGATTGACACAGCTGCGGTTCCAGCATCGCTGTTATTTGCTAGCTAAGAGATTACAGCCCCAGACTAGATTGAGGAGGTCGAGGAAGGAGGCCGGAGGGAGCTGGAGATACATTGAGATAGAAAGACTGCGGCAGGTGGCATTCACATCTGTCTGACTGTCTGTTTGCCCTTTAATCTCTGCGGATGAAAAAATCGTTGATTTCCTGTAAATGGAGAGAAGAGCGGAGATGTTTGTGAAGGCTTGACTTTATAATATAATTTATGGTTGTATAAACACACCGACTGACCTGGATGCTGTGTTTGTTGAATGGTTATGAAGTGCTATTTGTTGGGAAGACTGTAGGATAAGGCAGGAAACAGATTTAAAGACAGATAAGACAATCTATGGTTTTATAGGAAGAAATATAGAAATAACCAGAGATATAATATACTGTACTGTATATATAAATATAAAGTTTTATATAAAATAATAATTTAAATAATAATAATTAAATTTGTTTTGCATTTGTTAGAATATTGTGAAATACTTAGACGTATTTAGGGATAAATGAATAAATGCTTAAAATAATATTTAAAATATGAAATAAAATATTTACATTTTTTATTTAAAAATTTAAAATGGACTTCTTTTTTTATTTTATGCTTCTTTTACACAGTATTTGCCCAAAAGTCCCTAGAAATGTTTGAGTAAAGAAAATGGGCATTGACAAGACTGTGGGTTAATTTGAAACTGAAAGTTTGAGGAATGACACACTTCTGTTAATTGGCCAATCAGCACACTCTCCAGGCAAATGTCATCCAATTACATTGCACTTCCTCTCGCCAACCTCATTTACATAATGCCGGCCCTTAAACCGCTATAATGATGCTAATAGGCTGCGTGATGCGCCACGAGAACCGTTCGTGTACTTTAGCTCTAGACAGAAGGCCTACAAACTCTGCGATGTAGGATGCATTGATGCATGTGTTGCGATGTCGCTGATAATCTGTATACACGTTCCCGTCGTCAAGCGCCGAGCCTCGTGACCCTTTATGAAGCTGATTTATTGTCGCGCAGTCCGCTCGGACAGCAGGCAGGACTCCCGGTCCTCGAGCTGCTTGACGATGCTAGATAAAGCACAAAGACCGCAGCCTCTCAGGGGAACGCGAGACCAAGGTTTCCCCCAACCTCCGACCCCTGATTCTCAGCAGATCGGCTTTGTCCTTGTCAATGAGAGAGCCAGAGCGAGTCTCATTATTCAGAGTTTCACCCATTTCGCCGTGCAGAGGGTAAGAACGCCGTGATCCTGTTCAATTAGCTGGAGCCCATTGCGGTTCTCATTATGCCACTTCTATTTTCAGCATCCTCTCGCTCGATGCTGAAGCAGCGTTGCACAGCTCCTTGAAGTTCTCAGTTAGTTGAGTCCATTTTCTACTCGCTGAAATACGAGCGTTTTGGATGCTGGTGTTAGCATAAGCATGCTCGACTAGGTTCATTAGCAGAAATTCATTGGTCGTTGGAGTGGATGGCCTAGTGAGCGACAAGCTTGCTCAAAAGTTCTGTTCCCGTCTTGAGGTCCTTTGCCGTTCCTATTCCCTTCTCTTCGCCATCTACTGTCCTGTCCTAAAATGGCACAGAATGGCCCCAAAACTAACTTCCTCTGTAAAAAAAATCCTTGATCGACCAACATCACCAGTTGAAATTGAGATTTTCAACATGGCTGCCACCAGATCTGCATAAACCAGCCAGCATGTTGGTCTGAGATGGTTTTTACAACAGTGTTAGTGTCGCTGTGTTATCGAGATAATTCTACACAAAAAAACCCCGCATCGCTCTTGTAGTGCTAATGTCACTACCAGTCTTTTTCTTAAGCTTAACCATTAATATCCTAGTCAACCGACTTGACCCGTTGAATTTTGCCATCCAGTGAAATTTATGCTGGTGTAAGCTGTTTTTGTTCAGCAAGGATGATCAATGAAGTTGTTTACACTGGAAGCACTATACGAAGAAATGTGATGAGCTTTTAAGTGACAGAAATCCAACCCACACATTTATATTTCTTCCTTCAAACATTACATTAAATGCAGATCGTGACGGCATCAACACGCTGAATCACTGATTTGGATGTTATGTATATACGTATACCTAAATATTGAATAAATGAAGTCTGCAATGTGCTACATTTATTTATAGGCGGTTTAGATTGTAGTCATTCAGATCACTGGCAGATGCCCGGGCAACCTGCACTGTTTTAGCAGCAAACACATGACACCAGGCATATGAGCTCTATGAAGACCAGGACATCGAGCTAATGAGCGTTGGGGAACCATTAGCTCGTGCCGGGGATGTTAAAACACGTGTGGACTGTGACACGTCTGCCTCATGCAGACAGTTCCATCTGCACCTTTAATATTTCATCAGGTTCAACCAGAGTTCAAGAAACACATACACACACGAACACACGCATGCGGCTGTCCCCGAGTGAAGTTCAGGATCTTCTGCTTGGCTAGCGGTGACGTTTCGGAGATGGGGGGGGGGGGTTGTTCAGGAAAAGCTTTCTGAGGGAAAGGAAGCCCATGGGACGGGCAGGAACATGGAGCTTCAGTAGTATAGTGGCTGCTCTGCTAGGTTACCGCTCCCTCGGTTGAGCGTCCTTACATCCCCCCGTTCCATCAGATCACTGTCAGCAGTCCAGCGACGTGAGAGGCTTTTTATAGCCACATAACCAGCTGTAGCCCCCCACTCCAATTTAACAATTAACAATTAAAAAATCAATTTTAAAAAGGTAACGATTGTAAAGCTTTTCTTTGTATTTTCGAACAACCTGTATATGGATAGTTGACAAATAAACCATAAATGTGTCCAAAATGTAAAAAAATACACAATTTTTTTTCTATTTTTCTATTATAAATATTAATAAAATAAAGTAATATATTATTAACAGTTTGTTTTCTAAATTCTGGCTGTCACACCACAGGACACATTTATGGTTTATTTGTCAACTACCCATATATTAAATAATAATGAAATAATATATTAATATATCAAATAAATCATTAAAATGTTAATGGTTTACATTGTGCCATGTCAAGGTCAATTAAAACGAATTTGTTAGAATAAAATAATGCAGTATAATTTGATATTGCAACGTTCGTGCTGAAGGGTGTGATCTAGGTGCTTCTTGGAAAAAATGGTTACTAATGCTGTATTTCTACAATTATCTTTATCATTAAAAACGTTTTAAGACAAACGTAAAGTGTCCTTGAGAATTCTTGAAAGGATGACAATGTCATTACAGCCGTTATTTTCCCTTTGGACTATTTATGGAGTCGTTTCCTATTATTTCAAAAATGAAAAAATATGCTAATAGGGTTGACATGACCTTGACGACACAGCATTTTTAATAATACATAGTAAATACAGTACTAAAAATGAAGAGTTTGGTTCCAAAATGAGATAAATATTCAAAAATCAGTTTTTTTTATTGTGCGTTGCAATTAATATCAATCAAACTGCAGTTGGTTTGTTTTGGTTTAAGCCATAATAACTCAAAAATACAGCTAACTAACACAATAAAACACAATAAAAACATGATTTTTGAATTTTTATCTCATTTTGGAACCAAACTCTTCAAATATACAGTATACTGTATGGAAAAAACAGAGACAGGCCAAAAAAGCCATCTTAAAAAAATCAAAATAAAGTAACTGTTTTTCGTAACACGTTTCAAGATTGTTTCTATAAACGCGTAGCAAAATCCAGTATCAGCTTTTTATTCCAGAAGTCATTTTTTACCCATAGGCATATAACGGACACAAATGGCACCCGTCCTGTGAAGCGATCCGTCTATAGGCGGCAGGTCTGTGAAGCGCTGGCGGTTGATTGCGCGAGCGGCGCGTTATTGATCGCCATCACTGTTTTGATGGCGGAATGATGAGCTCGCGCGGCTGAACGAGGAGCTGAAGTGAAGAGCTCGTTTGAGCTCCGTGACACCGCCACTTACAGCAGCCGCCGCAAATGATAGACTGCCGCGTCCTCGCCTGTCTGTGCTCCACAAAATGGATTAGACCAGAAAATGTGCCGTCACCGGCGTCCGAAATCATGATGAGTGTGGATTTTGGGAAGTTCTGTTACACAGTGTGCCACGAAACATGCCGGAGGTCCAGCAGACGGCAAAAAATGAGAACGTTGAAAACGAAATTGGATTTGTCATCCTGTTCGGATAAACCACAAAAAAATGCTAAGTATACACGTAAACATCTTTCATGCTACAATCTGTTGTGTTTTCATCTAGTGTTATATAGAGGGTGTTGAAATGGTGAATGATATGTAGTGTGCATGATTGTAGTTTTGAAACTACATGAGAAATGAATCAAAATGACTTTCTGTTGGAACCACAGGTGTGGCTCACAAGTCTGCAGATGAGATGTATAATGCTGAATTGTTCCTTAGGCTCATATATTATTCTTTTCTTATAGAAATCTCAAATATCCGTTTCCCGATGTGTGGTCCCTGAGCCTCTCTGAACTATTTGTGTTTTCATTCTGCGGTGAAACGGGTTTATTGCCTTTTTTTGCTTTCTAGCATTGATATGGAATGACACTGTATTTGGCGCCAGTCATCTCGGCTTCGTCCTGCAATATGCCAGATGGTTATTGCATTAGGCGCTGGCTGAAGGGACCCTTAGATGGCCGTTTTCAATTAATGCTCCCAATAAAACTTCACTTATCTCATCTCCTAACTTTGCTTGAATTTATTAACAGAGGCCTTTTGCTTTCCCGCAGCTCAATCTGGTGTTCCTGCTCATCACGATGTACAAAATGATGAAACACTCCACGTCGCTGAAACCCGATTCCAGTCGCCTGGAGCACATAAAGTAAGTCAGGATTTTTCCCGCGACATTTCCTGCGAATGTGTGCCGCCGCTAATCTGAAATGTAGAACAGGAACGAACCCCATTCCTTCATCACAAAGTACATAGTGAGTAAAGCCTCGTCGCTTTCGCTCGGCTGAATTTAAGTGCATCCACTAAATTGAGATGGTGTCCAGACAGATGTTATTCTCTTCAGGTGCACGGCGTCCATTAATGCGAGCGGCAGCCAGAGAAGCACGTAATGATGGAGACAGCCTCTGCGCTGGGCTTCCTTTCCAGTGACCACAAAACTCTTTTTTGGAACAGCTCCCTGTATTCAGATGTGTGTGTGGAAGCACTTCCATGTGTTTCCTTTCACAAAGAGGCAGATCTCGTTCTGTGGCAGAGAACACAGTACAGAGAAACAGTGCGGGTTGACCACACACAACTTTCTTGGTTTCTTTCTGCTGGCGTGTCAGTGCATGTCAGATTACTGGTGTTTGATAATATGTGACATGTTTTGGTATTGTTGTTAATTATGCAATTATCTTTGTTAGGCTTTGGCTCATGTGAGGTTTATGGGTTTATTCAATTGTATTTATGTGTAGAGAATGTTATGATGCACGTTGCTCAGAAGGCGCTTTACATGTTCCATGAACAGTGAACGCTTTGGTGTCCAGTGTGATTGAAAGAATATTTAGTTGTGACGTTTATTTCATCTTTATCGTTTGAATATTACAAACGCCCACATATCGGGTTTTAATATGCATTTGGACATTTTTAATAGGAGTTTCATAACACGATTGCAAAAATATAAACTGGCTGATGCAATATTTAGTTTTGGTTTACAGTCAATTTAAACACCTCCTCTCTCACGTTGTGAGTTTCAGAGTTGGATTTTGTACCATCTCTTAAAAGAAGTATACTTAAAGTTTTATTTAGTATATTCAATCTTATTTTATTAGGTAGATGTTGAGTATGCTTTATGTAGTAAGTATACTAATATCAGTTTACTATTGACAACTTTGGCCTACTTTTTAGCTTATAAAAGCATACGTTTCAAGCATACTTTAAGTTTAATGCATACTTTAGTTCTAGTTCATAAAAGTTTAAGTGCATATGTTGTTTTTATTTGTACTTTTAAGTATACTACAATTGAACGTATTATTAATAAGTTAGCTAGGTCAATACTTTATATTAACATATTTTGAGCACTTTATAGTAGCATATTTTGTTTGTTTATGAAAGGACAATTTGAAGTATACTCTCAGTAAACTAATAGTTTAGTAGTTTGCATATTGTGCATACTTTCGTATAAGTATACTTATACGTATTATTTAATGCTAGTAAACCATAGTATCTTGATCAAAAGATTACACCTATAGGCCCAATATACTTGTGCTTTTCTGACAGTATACGTCAAGTACACTCAAGTGTAATTTAAGGTATATTTCTGAGAAGAATGAAGTTTTTTTTCTGATAAGTGCACCAAAAGTAGACTGATAGTATACTTTCATATTTTAGTACACTAAAAAGTACACTAGCACACTAAAATACATTAATGCTAGCACACTTGAGTGTCCTTTTTTGTAAGGGATGCTTTTGTAAAGTATATATCTTGCATGTGATGTGTTATAGTGGTTGCATTTTATTCAACCTTTTAAACATAACACACAGCCGTTGGGTTAAAATGTGTATTTAATTATATTTAACTATGATGCAAACATGAAGAGCAAACATGACAAATCTGTTGCTCGTGGGCATTGTGTCGGCCATATGTTGTGTAAATTTCTCTCCACCCATCACCACAGGGCAACATGAAACAGTCCTCTAAACTCTGGGCTTATTGCGGCATGTTGCGTGCATGCTAATCTGCTGCAAGTCTTTTCATTTTTCTCTGTTTCCCATCTCTCCTTGTTATTTCTCTGTCCTTTTCTCTCTTTCTCTGTCCTCTGTCTGTTCTCTTACCCAAACCAGTAATTATCGCGTCTGCGATGGCTATTATAATTCTGATTTGCCTGGGTAAGATTCAGTGTACATCACACCTTACAGGGCCGCTCATAAAACATTACTTCCACCTTAAATATTGTACAGAGACAAAGTACTGGAACATTTGACCTGAGAGAACCCCTTTAGTGGATCAGCCCCCAAAAGCGTACAACGGTGCAGATAAATCAAACTTTTATACGGCTGTTAGCGTAGAGAAAGAAAGTAAAATGTGGTGGTAACGTTTTATGATGGATCTTGTCATGCAGTCATGAAATGTTTTGAAGACAACATGAAATCAAAATGGACTCAGTTTGCTTTCTTAATAAATGTCGCTAGTCATTATTTTACAAACAAAAAAATGATATATATTTTTTTATTTGCTTTTCACTCAAATTAAATTTATTGTTATTGTCTATGTTGCTTAACCAAGCGAACTGATGTGTTTCCAGCTGAATTGGACCAATGAGCATTCGCTATGCAAAAAAGTGGGTGGGGCTAGCCAATGCGATGCTGCAGATTTAAACAATTACTGACTAAATGTAAAATACAACATTTGACACATAGCAGTGAACGATAAAAGCATTTGTCTCGAAAAAATATTTTCTTAGTAAGAATAAATGTAAAATTGTCAAATCAAGATACATTTATTTGACAAGGAAAGTGACCTAAGATTTTTTTTCTTGTTTTATGAAAGAAAATATAAGAAATAAGTTTATATTTAAAACAACCAAAAAATTAAGAAAAAAAATAAGGTACTTAAGAAAAAAGTACCTAAATGCAAGTATATTTTTCTTAGATTTGTTTACTTAATTCTTAATTCATATAAATAAAACAAGACAACATAAAATAAAATGTTCATTTTTTTGCTGTGCAGAACATAACGTCACACTCGCAAATATCCGGTTTCAAAAGTCGAATTCCAGAAGTGCTTTGCATCGCGAATGTCATTTCATGTTGTCTTTAAGAAGCCATACCCTGGACAAGTATGTTAATTCAGCACATTTTGTCTTTTCTCATGCAGAAATCGAATTCAAAATCTAACTCGTTTTTTTGCATTGTCCAGCTTTATTTGCTTCTTTTCGTCTTGAGAATTCTTACATTTGGACGTTTATGCTAACCCTTCTGATTTGCCTGATATAATGTTGTCTCTCTCCTCTGCTGGCCGCGCTCTCTAGCTATGAAGATAATAAACCATTTATCAAGTAAGAGCGTTAGCTTAGACGTCTGTGCCACCGCCTCGTGGTTTCTCCCCCCTCATTTGACTGTACTGTCTGTTTGTTGGGTTCTTCCAGAAGTGTGTTTCTCTGTGCTGTTTGTCTGTTTGGCTTTACTGGTTTCCTAATGTTAATGCCACTTCGGGCCATCATACATTGTCATCTTAACTTGGTCCCCTCATGGTCTTTTGATCTTTATGCTCTCATTCTTCTAATATGCTTCATGCCTACCAGGGCCGGTTCATTTTTACATTTTTCTGATAGATCATTATTTAATAGATTATACAAAGAAGTATTTATTAAATATTTAATAATAAGTATTTATTTTGTATTATTTTAATTTTCAGCTGGATATTTTTGGAGGGCCCAAGAAAAATCTGGGGGGGCTATGCCCCCCTAGCCCCGGCCCTGATACATCTCATTTAACATCAGCGTTATACCTTTTTACCCTGTAACACTTATATCCCAATGTTCCCATACTCTCATATCCCAAACCCATCCTACCCCATACCTTCATACCCAAAACCCTCCAACATGCCATCATCCCCAATGTCCTCAAATCCTCACATATCCTCACATTCCTCATGCTTTCACATCATCGTTTCTCATTTCATCTCTCATCTCTCTTCTGATGAAAGCAAGCTCTCTTTGGTTCCTTTGCCAGCCGAGACCTGTTGTCAGCGCCTCCTTCACTAAAACGGACCAATCAGAGATGATTGCAGTTTCTTTCTCCCTTCTGTGTGAATGCAGCCTAGTACCATGCGTCTTTTACCCAGTAGTGCGGCATGCAAAACTAGTCTCCACACTCCACTGCCTCGGTACTGATTAAAACCTTCTTTATGATAATCCCCCTTTCATACAGGATTGATTAAATTTCCAGCGGTGTGTTCCACTGCATTTCCCAACATGTCAGTCCAAATTATTTTCAGGACCTGTATTTGACCGTATGACTAATATTTTACTTGCAATTCATTTTTGTTTGAGAAAACGTCCCTTCCTAACGCCGTTTGTTTGTCTCTCGTTTGCTCTTTAAGGTCGTGGGTCATGGGCGGCTTTGCTCTCCTCTGTCTCCTGGGCCTGACCTGGACGTTTGGGCTGTTCTTCATCAGCGAGTCGTCTGTGGTGCTGGCATACCTCTTCACCATATTTAACACCTTCCAGGGCATGTTTATCTTCACCTTCCACTGTCTCCTTCAGAAGAAAGTGAGTAGCTCTCGATATACAGAGACTTTAACGAGGCGCGCGCTAGAAAGCTTATGCAAAAACACGTCCCTTTGAACCGCAGGTTCGGAGAGAGTACAGCAAATGCCTCCGTCACACGTACTGCTGCACCGGGAGACCGACAGAGAGCTCTCACAGCTCCACAAAGACCTCGACGACGCGGACAAGCGCTCGCTATTCCTCTGCTACTCAGGTACAAACATTACTGACCCAGTTTTCATTGTTTTCGTTTCCACGGGTTTAATGTGACTTTCAGCTACGAGAGACGTTGGTACAAGAAACCGTGAGAGCATCTGCTAGGGAGCATCTTTTATGTGTTTAGTTTGTTTCTTGGCTGCGACTTGACGCTCGTGGTTTACTCGCATAGGTTTTACATTTTAGATTTTGTTTTACATTTTAACTTATTGCGGTATGTCGTAGTGTATCGTATCATGAGCTGTGTTTACTGAGCGTTCAGGTACGCTATAACACATGCCATATCCACGTATATATTTAAAACTGCATAATGAGTTTATTAGGGTAGTTAAGCAATAAGGCATGAGATGCCAGGCTATTTTGTCAATTTCTTGGCTCGGCTGGATGTTGGGCCAAACAACACAATTTAAACTATTTTCACGATAAAGCAACCTATATTAACTTATTGCTTGATTGCTTCATTGCTGTTTAAAGTGATTTCTAATGCTATAAAATTGACGAATGCATTTTTATTGAAATTTTATTTTCGGAGCGAACGAAACAGAAATAGTGATTATCTTCTTTTCCGTATAGTGGCGTACATCCGAATGAGACCGCTTCTGAAATTAGAAAAAAATGTAGGGTGGGAGTTGATTTCGTCCATGGAGAACTGATTGGATCATTGTCCAATCATTAAGAAACGAGTCATCGATAGCCCCGCCCCCTCTCACCTTTACTCCTGACAGGAAGTGAAGAGAGGTCGATTTGAAGGGGGAGGACGTTAACGTTATTTAATTAAATATTATGAGGGAACATGAGTTTTAAAAAAAAGAATGAAGTGTACAGATAAGTTATTTATAAAAAAAACTCTACAATATTCTATAAAAATGAGAGTTGTTCATTTGTTGCCAAACAAACATATTTTTGTGAGCAACTGTTGTTATTTTAGGGGTGGAGCTATAAAGGCAGAGGTGTGTTTGTTTAGGCATCCCTCTTATATATCAACAGTGTTTCTTATAAATAACTCGCTGCACCTTTAAGTTAAAGATATCCAGTTGTGCTTATTATGAACAGCCTGCTTCATACCAGGGTTAATGGATGGCCTCCGTGTGTGCCGTGCTGTAACACACTATGTAATTTTGCATGACTGGAATGTTTTTATTGACCAGTCAGCACCCAGGACCAGTCATTTATGTAATTTAATCAATGTTGTAATGTGAATGTCAAAATACTCAAATTGCAAAAGTGAAACTCTGGCCCCAAACAAAACACAGTAATTAGCTCTGAGTAATTGTGTTTCACGGGCGCTTGTTCATTTAACAGAGTCGAATCAGAAGAATGTGGAACGACACAGTGAGAAAACAGTCCGAATCTTCTTTCATCTCAGGAGATATCAACAGCACATCAACACTAAATCAAGGTCAGTCCTGCATCACAAACAGTTCAAGTGGATTTCATGGAAACTCTTTCTCAAGTGACAGTACGAGACTAAACGATATACGGTCATTCGACCATGTTTAATTGAAGCACTTTGGTCATAATAATGTTGGAGTATGTAATTTATTCCATATTTAATCACGTCATTGTACAGCCAACAATACTGGAGCCATTAACTGTCATTGTGGAAAGAGAAAATGGATTTTGAGTGAGCTTATTGGAGACTTTGTATGAAATACGGATGCTTTCCGTCTATTGGAAGTTTGAATATTTCACTTTTTATACTGAGGGGGAAATTCACTAAGAATGAATTGTAGCTCCTATTAGTGCTGTTTATTCCCATTTTGTTCACTAAAGGAATTTTGAAAATCAGTAAACGGCGCAAACACAATTCCTAATCTGACATCTTTTTTTTGTTGTGAATTTTCCCCCTGAAAGTCCGGTCTCAAAAGATCGGACAAGCCCATATTGGGCCTGTTTTACACACTCCCAATAATGAATCAGTAAAAAAACTCTTCAGCTCTTTCAAGAATTTAGGAGAAAAAAACTGTCATTTATTATTTAGCCAGGGCCGAAATGCATGTGATGAGAAGATGATGTTCAACTCTAGATGACCTGCGGTAAGGTTGCATTATTCAGAGCCGTTTGCTTTGGCTTGCTCTAAAACACTCCGCTGCCTTCATGCATGCGTTTGTTCACCAAAAAAAGCCAAACAAACAAAACGCTGGCATTTTTATTTCTGTGCTTCAATGTCCTCGCACACAAACAAAACGGGAGAAAAGGTGTAGTTTTAATTTAGGAACTAGTGTAGAACTCTTTCGCCAAAAGGCTGGAATATAAAAGAGCTGCACCTAGCACGCTGATCGCACTTTCAAGCACTTCTACTATTTTTGCTTAGAAAGTTCCACACACTAACTTGCAAAATATCGAAAATGTAATTTAAATTTAATTCTGTGTCTGTATGATTGTAAATGCCTGATAAAGGAGTAAAATACATTTGAACGTTGTATTTACGTCATATCAACGTCGTTAAAAACATTTTGTGAAGTATAATTATTTACGCACCTCTTAACAACTAAAGGTGTCTTAGGCTAATTTTTATAGACTATTTTGCTTTTAAACGGCTGACATTCATTTCTTAAAAAACAACAATTGTGCCGAATAGATATTAATTTGATCTAGTCAAGTTGCTTTAGTTAAAATCCTAATATTGATGCAGCTAGCGTACGTGTTTTCTCAGTTTCATCTTCAAAATTCAGACACACATCCTCAGCGTATTTTGTTCGTGACATTTTTTAATGGACTTCTCAGGTCATGATATTGTTTGTCGTCTTATGTTTTGTCGCTTCAGGAATGACGGGCAATTATCTTCTTACTAACCCTCTGCTGAGACCGCAGGGCACTAATAACCCCTACAACACATTACTGGCTGAAACTATCGTATGTAACACGCCGACGGTGCCGGTCTTTCACTCACCAGGTGTGACTACTAATCGCTACACTGTCTCTTGCTCTTTCTGATCTGAAGCATGTGCTGCTATGACGTCTCATAAAGACTGTGTAATAGCGGCTCCTCTATGCTGAGAAATCACCCAGACTAATCAGAGACGTTTCTGGAAGTTTTGGAGAAATTGCCTGTGATGATTTGATTGGCTGCTCAGAGCTCAATGGGTGATTTAACAGCACTGGGGATGTTTTAATGCATGAGGCTTTTGTGATGTACAGTGAAAGTATGTGGAGATATGAATGTCTTTGCGTTATGATGTTTTGCTGCCTGATGCAATGACATTGAAACTTAAATGTATCTTAAAGCTGCAATCCGTAACTTTTTGGTTAAAAAAGAAATTGCTTTTCAGCAGGTACAGTACATAAAATCTACTTGCTTGAACTGGCAATAGTTCGCTTACAATATTTATTTTAAATAACATTTTCATGTAAAAGTGAATTTGATGCAACAAACAGATAAGTAACCTTCAATGTTATGTTTCAAACAGAGATGGCGATAGAGAAGCAAAAGTTATGAATTAGCAGCTTTAAGTGTCCAAAAGTATATATATTTTTAAATTGATATATGATAGAATATACTCGTAATAATTCTGTTTAATGAATTCAATTGTAAATAGCGTTTGTGGTGTAACGTGGGTTTGCATGACACTGTTAACTCTCATCTTTTCTCTTTTCCCTTCCTGCACTTCCTCAGTGACCTACAGAGAGACAAGTATGCCATCACTTTTACATTTGCCTGTACTTTGTAATGATTTTAGCAGCAGTCTCAGCTCTCGCACACTCAGTTCTCATCAGCAGATCATTCACATACTGTTAGCACATGATTCAAAGATCATTAGAATGAGCAAATGTTAGCGACCATGCGCCGATGTTCTCATCATCGCTGCATTTCTCCGGGATGCTGGCACGATGCATGCGCGTCGCACACATTTTCCTGAAGTTTAAATGTACACGCATCATTTTCGATGAAGATTTTTACTGAAAGCAGCCGTGGAGTGCTTTCTCTCTTTGTTCGGTTAACATTCAAAACAGAAAATTGGACGTCGAGTTGAATTCATCCAAAGAGTTTCTGCGCACTTGAATGGCTGCAGATGTTGAGACCAATGTCTTCAATATAAAAAGATTTCTTGTTGAATTCTTCTCGGTACTTTAGATTTAAGCAATAACACACAAGAGGCCACGTGTTACAGTGATTTACCATGGTACACTGTGTTCTGCTTAGCGACGTTTGTAAAAGAAAAATGCTTTTCTTTTAACCGTGGTAAAGGTTTATCACTGTAATGCGTGACATTTTGTGGCTTTTTGCGTTGCAGAAACATTGCAGACAGCAAAAGGATAAAAGACACCAATGTTCAATAAATACACTTTTAATGTCTGTAATTACAATTATTAATTCTTCTCAATAATGTCTTTCATCGCAACATTTTGTATACACTGGAGCAACTAAAGAAACATTATTATTGATGTATTTTTTCTTTATAAAATCATTCTACATAACGTAAAGAAAATTCTGTGAAAATATACCCTTGATATCTCTAGTATTCACATCTTTATTTAATATTCATATCTTTAATATTCAGTAAGGTCACACAAAAGATTAAAGTTACTTTTTGTGCAAAATAAAACCTGTCAATAAAATAATTAATTTCAACATTTATCATATTATGAAGAGAAACACGAGTACTGTATCCCAAAGTGTGTCATGTAATCTACCGCTTATAGTAATAAACCAACACAGTCTCAAGGTAATTCGTGACATTGTCACAAACTCTAATCTATTCATTCGTGTTCGTGACACGAATTTCCCCCTTTTTTCATGTCAGTCAGCACGACTTTCAGTCTAACATGTTTTAATACACGCTATTGGTTAGCCACCACTTTAAATATGCACGACTTCTTTTGATATCAGGTTATAAATATATAATTGTACATACACACGGTCTGTGTATTAAAATTCATGCTGAGTGACACTAAAAAAGGGGGAAATTGGTGTCCATGAACATGAATCAATAGATTCCAAATTTCCTGCCTATGCCACGAACTGCCTTGAGACTGGGTTGAATAAACACACATTACCTATTTTTTACATTTAATTTGATGCTCCTAATATCAGCATTTTATGATGAGACTTTAGCCTGAATTTCACAGACAGGGTCACATATATTGCCAAATATCATTTAAAAACAGGTAGACCACAGACAAGAAACAACACAAGCTTTGTTTCATTTAATACAGCATACTGTATATTATACTAGTTAATATTGCAGCATTTATTTAAATACATAACAAATACATTTCATAGCAGTTTTAAGTTTATATAGATGGAAATGTTGTGTCGAGATTTTAAAAAGTTGTGCATTCCGCAGAAATTTACAAACGTCGTCCGATCCAAATTGACAGTCAGAGTATCTGTTTTTTCCTAAAACTTTATTTTTACTGTAAAAGCTTGTTATTGGTTTATTTTTATGTATGTATTTTCTTCTGGCACCATCTTTTCTTAAACTGCCTCAATGTTTCCCGTTTAACACATCTGTCTGTCTCTTCATAAGTTGTCTTTGGTAAAGAATCCTGTCACTAAAAGCCCCCCTGTTCCCTCAGTCCTCCTGTCTCGATATCCAGCAGAAATCTCATTCCTCAAATGACCGTCCCTCTTTCCATCTGCTGTCTGCTTTCTTTCTCTTCTCATTTCTTTGGAGAGCCTCTGAAAACCGTCCGCGTCCCGAGCTCTCTTCAGACGCAGTTAAGCATTAACGAACGTAGACCACCAGCTCAAATTACCACGTGACGAATAAACCCACACCTGTGACATTTCACTGAGGGAAAAGGCCTTAATTGTGATGTTAATTTCGTTTGCTGAACCCCTTTGCTTGCGCTAAAATTGTAATTTTGCTTTCCTTCCGTGAGTGACGGCTCATCATGTTGTACAATAAATCATTCTTTTTGTTTTGTGTTCTTTTCGTTCATCAGCAGCGCTCAGGTCTGCTGGCCTGAACAGACAGACTTGATGTGAGTTGCAGAGTGAGTTTTCTCTCTCCTGTCTGTTGGATGCTCTCGCTTCTGTCGGCTCCCTGTAGTGTGAGAAATGGCTGTTTGTGTTTTCTCTAATTTGGCTTTTTTCCGTTTCTTTCCCCCCTCCTCCCCCCACCTTCTTAACCGCCTCAAACGAAAGCTGATCGTGATGAATTCTGTGAGCGTCGCCACTCTCCCATCTGTGAATACACATCTGTGTCTCTGTTACGTCTGTGTGTGTGTGATGTTGCCGAGTCATTTTTAATGCTGTTTGGGATGCAGATGAAATCAGCATTTCGAAATTGTTCAGAATCGTTTGATTGAGAATAATTTGGAACCACAAATTCGAGGGGGAGTTCGCTAGGAGTCGGTTGCGCTCATATGCTTGCGTGCGCCGTCGACGTCATTCCGGCACCTGATTCGCAAAAAGATCATGCGAATTAGCTAACGATATAAACAAGGCCAAAAAATCTGTGCCGATCATCGTCCTCAGATTTTTCATTCTGCAAGCTGGTACAGTTGTAGAGAATGAAGCCGATTACAACATACTTTACCAGGAATATTGCTTCTCCATTGCGATCCAGACACCTGAATTATATATGTGCCCAGTTATAACACTGTTCTCTGCCAATTTTGCATGCCATAATCATATGATGTACACATATGTTATTTTATTGTTTCCAAACACCTCCTGCTTTATTTTTGTAATAGCGCAAAGTAAATTAACGTTAATCTAAAGCAATATTAACCTCGTTTGTTTTCGCCGACGCTGAAAATAATGACAATTGTTTTGTAATAATGTTATGACAATTGTTTTGTTAACTGTTGTGAATTCCCCCGCCGGATTGTCGGATTTCATGGTTATAATACAAAACGTGGGCTCTAAACAGCATTAAACATTTTTAGTTTTCGTGTTTACTTAAGCAAACGTGACTAAAGTTGTTCTTTTCGTTGTGTTTTTACAGGACACTCGGTGATCAGCGGCAGAGACATGAACACGTTCGGTACTCTACCACTCAACGGTAACTTTAATAACAGCTACTCACTTCATAACTACGGCGACGGCGTGCAGGTGGTGGATTGCGGGCTCAGTCTCAACGACACTGCCTTCGAAAAGATGATCATCTCTGAGCTTGTGCACAACCACCTCAGGGCCGCCGAGTCGCGAATCAGCACCAAAAGGGGGGGCGGGATCGGCAGAGGGGAGGGGCCCGTCGTCTCCGAGACGTCGTCCCTGGTGCAGGTGGGCGGAGACAGCGAAATCGGGGGTCTGGGGCTGCACCACACGCACCCTCGCACGCTAGAAGCCCCCCTCATCCCCCAGCGAACTCACTCGCTCCTGTACCACACGCAGGAGAGAGCGAGGCCCGACGCGGCTGTTCCGCAAGCCCACGGCTTCATCAGCCAACTCCCGCCTCCCGCCGAGAGCGCCCTGCCCTCCCCCAACAGAGACTCGGTGTACACCAGCATGCCAAACCTCAGAGACTCGCCGTTCTCGGAGAGCAGCCCGGACGTTGGGCAGGACCTGTCGCCCGCCAAACACAGTCCGAGCGAGGACGTTTACTATAAAAGCATGCCCAACCTGGGGTCCGGCCAGAATCTGCACGCGTATTACCAGATGAGCAGAGACAGTAGCGAGGGCCTCATCGTCCCCGTCGCGAAAGACGACTGTGTCCCCGAGGGGGACGTACGGGAGGGACAAATGCAGCTGGTCACAAGCCTTTAAAGCTGGTCATTTTCAAACGAACTGCAAGCACCGCCCACCATGTACACAGCCCCGCCCATCCACCGACAGCCAAGAGATCTTCCTGTTTTTAGCCTCCCACATAACTGCACATATGCTGGAGATGAACCGCTGCTGTCGGATGAGTCATAGCCGGCCCAGATGGAATCTTTTGTTTTGGGGGGGTGCTGGGTTTTTTGGACGGGTGGAATTCTGTGAAATGTATTAAACAGAGTAAAAATTCATTTCTTAATCAGTATTGTTGTCCTGTTTTACCCATTGGCAAATCTGAAAAAGAACAATTGAAAAACCGAATTGATATGTTTTCTGTAAAAAAAGCACACAATTTTCCTTCTTATGTAAATTGAATTGAACTTATGTATGTTTAGATATTTATACAGGAAGCAAGACAGATATGCTGTTCATGGAAATGATTTTTTTGCTGTCGCTTGTCGGTAGATGAATAAATTATCGAATTACCAAGAATATTTAATAAACGAAACACTCAAGGGGTGGGGGATGTGTTCAACTTTGTGACAATGTTCCAGCTCTCCACGTGCACAGATTCCATGTGGGCCTGGTTATAGGAATACAGTTTCACATAAAAACATGAAAACCAACCAAAAAAATATTACAGAGTTCTTGTCCCAGTGCATACGTGCATACATAAAGATTGTACATATGTTCACATTTCTCTTTAAAATGCAGTTTTTTATTATTATTATAATTATTATTCAAAAATCGAAATTCCAGACCCTAAAGACATGCAGAGATTGCCCTACTTGAATAAAAATTTTGCTGGCCGGATCTTTATCACAACCATCAACAATATCTCACATGACCACTAGCAATCAAACCCCAGGCCTTATATTTTCTCAGTCTTAATCGAAAGCATAGGGGGTTATGATATAGCAAAGAACAAAAATATATATTTTGTTGTATGGATTGTGTAAAATACAAATAAATAATGGCAACCCTAAATGTAAAGAGTTTTCGAAAAGATGACTGTACAGAGTTTTGAAGAGCGTTTAATGGATTTTACCAAATGCACGAAAGAAAGCAATGGCGACGCCAGGTGCTGATCCCTTCCTGAAAAAAGATGTTTTGCTGCTTTTGTTCATTTAGTTGAAGATTCCCAAGATCTTGTGCCTTGCACAAATTTACTTTGTGCAAATCTGTGCAACGCATGAAATATGTAGCGATCGGAGGGCTTGGATATTTATTTATTAAATTATTCTGCGAAAAATGATAGTTTGAAAGTCTTTTTGTGAATATTTTACAGCACTGGTTGACGTAGTTCATTCTCATAAGCATTGTTAAGGAACCCATCATGATAAACATGTTAAGGAGCCCATTATCAAAAGGATGTAAAGTTCAACACTTGTTTAACAAAAAATAAATGTGAATTTTTGTCTAATGAAGGTTCAATGACGTTTTTATTTATGCACTGGTGATTTGTTTGTGTGTGACACTGACAGAATACATTTAAAAGTGAGAGAGTGTTTACCTGAGGTTGTGTCTCGGCGGTTTGCTGTGTTTATCCTCTTTAGATGAGTGATGCACGTGAAAGTGAGAAGCCAATGTAAGCTGATACATGTGCTGCAATATAAACCCTCATCATGAGGCTGTGAACAGTGTGCTGCGCTCCAGCGAGAGGCCAGTGCATGAGGGACCGGCCAGAACTTATATTGCACTACATGCAGTTTGTAAAGTTCTGCGCTTGTCTCTCTGAAGGTTAAAACAAGTTTCAAAAGCTATATTAACATCTCAGAAGTTTCTCTATGAAAGAAAGCCAAAGTACTTTGTGCAACATCACAAATGAAATAATGAAAATTATGATTCAGGTGCTCGTGTGTGATGTGTACAGATATTATTTTATTGCTTTTTAATTGAAGGTTATATTACTTAACATTCATTTATTTATTTTTTTCAAAATTGAACAGATTAATTACGTTTCTTTGGCAGATTTTAATAATTTAGAAATCCTTATATGTCACTGATGCTCAAACCCTCCCTCCAAGAGATTGTATAACCCATTATTTCTTGTAATACAGAAACTTCTGCCACTTTTGCTTCACGCTTAAGAATGTGCTGCAGATTAGCACGTTTTTTTATATTTCAGGCTTTGAAAAATCATTCAGGGACAGAAGAGCTGTGTCTGAACTCGCTCCTAGACCTAGTGCACTATGGGGCGTCCGCCATTTTGTAGTGTTGTCCGAATTTTGAGTAAACAACTCATTCCCTACATTTGTTCACTACTTTTTTACCCACAACGCATTCTGATTTTGAGTGTACATCCTATGTTTACTCGCTCACTCATATTTCCCATGATACAACGCGAATCAACCGTCTGATTAGAATCAGCTTGAGGAGAGTGACCGTTAATGCCACGAATGTACGTTTACCAGAGATGGGAAGTAACGAAGTACAAATACTTCGTTACTGTACTTAAGTAGATTTTTCTGGTATCAGTACTTTACTCCACTATTTATTTTTCTGACGACTTTTTACTTTCACTTCTTACATTTTTACGCAAATACCTGTACTTTCTACTTCTTACATTTTCAAACCATGCTCGTTACTTTCGTTTTAATCTGTATTTGATGCACAATCAATATTATTTCTTGTCATTGCGTGACTTTTTCAACCTAATGATAGGTCTGCCTAAAAGCCGAAGCGCTGTGTGAGGTGGCCACTAGCCAATCAAATGTAAGAAGGCGGGAGTTACTGTTTACAGAGCAAAGCGGTGACCAATCAAATCAAAGAAGACGGAGTAACCGTTCTCAGATCTCGAGCGTGATATTCTGCATCATGTGGTGACTCGTGAATGGTAGGGTTTTTTAGCGCGAAAGGACCAGATTTTAAATATGTAATTTAGCTATTTAGCTATTCGCATGTTCTACAAACATATACTTCACGAAAGATGTACTGTAGCTCTGTCAGAAGTTAAGGCAGCTCGTTAAGTTAAGCGCATTATTGTTGCTGTTGTTCATTAGTATGTATGAATTGCATATTTTTTGCTATCGTGTGTGCGTTAAGTTCATGAACGAGTGAAAAATACCTGCTCATTGCGTTGCTTTCGATGAACTAATTATAGTGGGCACTTTTGCACAAAAATGCGCTAATTTCCTGATTGCCATTTGAAGTGGTTTCTGGACATATCCTATTAGTCTTATTTTCTAATTTTCTTAATGCATTTGCCTTGTTTGATCTGTTTGATCTATTTTCCTGATTTTTATTATATTTTTTCATCTTGTCATGATTAAAATTATAAGGAAATAAAAAACGATCCTTATCAACGTTGATTGACATTGCAATAAAATACTATCACATTATTTTGGAAGTTAAAATTTTGGGCTGGTTTTTGTTGGAGTGAGTAGGTTTTAGTGAGCCTTTGGGCTGGAAATCATCCACCTAATCTAGCAACACTGACATCAGTTTTAATGTTGAACGAGTGTAACGTACAATGTAAGAGGCTAAACATTTAATATTTTAAAGCAAGGCATAATTTCAAGAAATGTGTTTAACCAATCGAGAAAAACAGTAATGGTTACCAAGTAAATTGACTTGCCTAATTAATTATCTCTTTATTTCTCAGTTTTCTCTTTTTGACAAGATCTCCCAAGTGTCTACAACCTTTGTATAATGATATGTCCATGAATGGTCTGTGCTTAAAATTTAAAGGGACAGTTAATCTAAAATTGAAAGCAGTGAAATTCTGTTATAAAATGTTTTGACAATCACAGTACCAAACAGTCATTTCCTGGCTATTACGCATCGCAGACATAGGCTAGTAGTCTAAGAAGCTGCCACGGACCAAGGCGGAAGGCAACACAAAGAATAGCTAAAATTATGGTTGAGAACTTGAGACAAAGGGAATTCTGTCACAATTATTATCAATACGCTTGTCCTTTACACTCTTATCT